>NC_133772.1:48311526-48467263 GCF_003597395.2 Chelonoidis abingdonii
TTTGGGGAGACCAGAGAGTTTATCAGGTACTCAGAATCCTGATTGGTGGCAGCGAGATAAGATCCAAGCTGGTAATTAAGCTTGGAGGTTCATGCTAAGCACCCAGATTTTGGACGCTAAGGTCCAGATTTGGGACAGAGGCTTATTACAACTGTGAAATAAGTCTTATATGTCATGTGGTGCATTGTGTGAGTCCCGAATTGCCTCAAAATACTTAATTTCTCTGATGATTTAACAATCTATACAACAGTCTGAAAGTCTGAAAAGAGAATCCATTTGTTCTCCACACACCATCACCCTAATGAAATGGCAGCTAGTAGATGGAAACTCTGAGAACATGAGATTCTTGCCAATATGAGGTTGGACTCATGCTGATGGTTAACTTACTGAACACCAGGAACATCATAATAAGTGCCAAGACTATTTCCTCTCTTTTACTGCATAATAAAACTGCATCACATTTTAAATGTTTAAGTCTTTTGTGTGATCAGTAGATAATCTCATAGTCTTGAGGTCTTTTCATGCTCAAAGTCACAGTTGCCAAACGCTGGTTAAAAAAGAAAACGACCTCCCTGGTAATATTACCCTCCACACACAATTGGAGATGACTGTAAAAACTGTAGGAGCAATTTTTTGACACTTACTGATTACAAGTTCACTGCAATGTGTTACTGTAATTTGCAGTAGTCTAGATTCCACTTAAAAATGAACTCAATGTATGGCCCTCTAAGGTAGGGTTATTTTCATAATCTTTCCTTTACTCAGTCAGTTGAATCCCCAGATCAGGAAAGTGTTTATTGTGTAAAAGCCACAAAATAAACACTTGCATATTTGGGAGTTGCCTAATGGACCTACGGTTAGAAAGCCATCTGGGTAATGGATTGTAAAACAGATAGCTATACCTCTGCCTACTCCCAAAATGTACTGAAGTGCTTAAAGGCTGCGGAAGAGACAGAGTTGCCTATTGGCACAGCTTTGTCAAAGTAATGCTGACCATTCAAATGGAATCTGAACAAATTGAAATCATCTGGATGAATTGGCAGAAGCCAAAAAGCTGACTTTATACTCTTTTTTTTTTTTCCAACAGAGCAACCAGACCACAACACTGGACCATGTGGGTGGCCTCCTGCAGCTATACATATGACACTACTGAATGGGAAGGGTCTATGAAATTACTAACTGATTTGCCCACTGCATAACATAGCTAGTCTTTCCCCGGAACCTGACAAACTGTGGTGGGACATCTTTAAGGCTGCGATTCTCAAATTCAGAAGAGGAAAGTTTGAAAATGGCCCAGCTATTTTCAGATATGCAAGCAGCCATATCTTAAAAGTCTGCTCTTATAAAGAGGGGCCAGTGCATACTGTGTGCATATATGTTTTAAACACACCAGTAAATTTAATGAATTTATATAGTCTTCTTTACAGAGTGTTTCATTTATTTTTTGTACAGGTCATTTGTGGAATTAAGGATGTAAATAGAGAGGTGTCTGATTCCAGTTTTCAGCACTCCAATCTGTGCAAGCATCCTTCAAACAAAAGCCCAAAGATAAGAGTAAAGCCAAAGACTGTAGTCCTGCTTTCGGTTACACTATTGTAAATAAAGTTACTTTGAATTTACAAAGTTCATTGGAAGCCAAATTTGGCCCAAAGACTTTGGTTTATACTTGAAAACAAAAGACATTTTCTAGGTGAAGAATTCCAATGATCCAGTAGCCCATGGTGCAAACTTTGACAATTGATTGAAGAATACTCCATCAAGTCTCAGAATTCACCTGGGAACTGATCCTGTCCCTTCCCAAAGCTCTTCAATGGTTTAAATGAAACTGGATCTTGCACAACAAAAGTCTAAGATGTTTGAGTGAATTTAACAACCAAGGATGGAATCCTGGCCTCATTGAAATTGATGACAAAACTCCCATTGAATTCAGTTGGGCCAGGATTTCACCCAGCATATTTAAAATATGCTTTGAAGAGGTATACCATAGGTAACAGCAGAAATTCATATCAAGAGTTTTAAAAGTGATTAGGCAAATATTTATATGGAAAAAAGGTTTTGTGGATATTAAAAGGAGGAGATGTACTGAGAAAAGCCTCCTTTCTCTCTAAATATTGTTGTTGTTGTAATAATTTAACTTTTTATTTGCATTACAGTAGCATCTATAGGCCCCAGAAGGGACTGGGGCCCCACTGCTCTGAGTAGGATGACCATACGGAAAGTATGAAAAATTGGGACAGGGGTTAGGGGGTAATAGGCACCGATATAAAAAAAAGACCTGAATATTGGGACTGTCCCTATAAAATCGGGACATCCTGTAGTTCTGAGGAGTGTGCCCACACACAATGAAAAATCAGTCCTTGCTCTAAAGAGCTTGCAAGGTAAATAGTGATATCTTGTATGACTATTCTTTTTGCTGCATTTTATTTGATTGAAGATCAGTCACATAACATGAATTCTATTGTAGGTAGCATCAATTTTCTTAGGAGACTTTTTTTTTTATTCCAAGACATTATATTATATATACACAATATATTTTATTGCACCAACTTCTGTTGGTGAGAAAGACAAGCTTTCGAGCTTACACTCTTGGGTAAGCTTGTTTCTTTTATCAACAGAAGTGGGCCATTAAAAGATATTACCTCACATACCTTGTCTCTCTAATATTCTAGGACCAACATGGCTACAACTACACTACACAACCATTTAACCTTGACTACTACAGTATTTCCATTTGCTTGCCTTACAACTATGAGCACTCTGGTTACACTCATATCTTATAAACTGATATTTATACTTTCACTCATAATATGTAAAAGAGCTGAGATTGCCAGCTCCAAACACAGCAGTTTACATGTGTCCCGTTGTGTACAGGAGAAAGAAATAACAAGTTGGCTAAAATGAAGTCATCAATTCTAGTAGGAGATCTAAATCTAATTTGCCTCAGGACAGGAATGATTCTTCCTTCAGTAGCAGCCTAAATTCCTGATCATACTGCAGCCAAGACATACCCCCAGAAACACAGTGACTGAGCCTTCCTAATTGTATTTATATGTTTAAACAGTACTGCACTTCTTTTATGAAAAACATTCCCTGAAAAAGCTTGGATAAACAAGACACACACATGTTGAACTGACTGTGTTCTTTGGCTGTCTTGCAGTATTTGTTGACTCTCAGTAGGTTCTTTGTGTAACCCTTTAACTTCACATAGCAAGGAGGCTATTCCCTTTTTTTTTTTTTTTGCATATTCTTTGCTTCGTGGATTTCTGTAATGTTCTTATACAGTAGTTGTTGTTTCAGTGGTTGTCATTCAAATGTCAACATTTGCTAACTTTTCTCACCTAGTGAAAAATAGTACCTGAAAGACCACACATTTTCCCAAAGACTTACGATAGGAAATAACTACAATATCTCATTTATCACACTGGTGACTGTAGTTAAATGTTGAATGTTGTTCAAGGGCACTGACTGTAAATTAATAAATGTACCAGCAATCTTCTCTTTTGATTTTTACTAGTAATATTGTATGATTAGTCAATATATTTTTGAGGCTTTGGTTGCAGCTATATTCCAATTTTTCATTTAAAGCAGGGTTCGACTTCTATGTTGTGTATGTACGCACCCCAGACTTACAACACTTACTCTTTGAATGAAGAACAAATTTTCTGAGCACTGTTTTTTTATAAGCCCTGATGCTGTTAAAGCAATATAGGCTTCTTCATCTTTAGCTGAAGCAACAGATGACTGTGCTTTGAGAGCAGGAAGATTTGATTAATATGTAAGAAATAATACAGGATGGAAAGGGTGTGTGTGTGTGTTATAGTCTACATTTGTCTTTTAGATTTATTCTGGTGAGGTACTGTGGGTTTTACACGAATATCAATTTTTCTAAAGGTGTAAAAACCAAATTAATTAATGCACTATTGAGGAAAGATATCTTTCCATAAAGAGCTTTTGTGTATGTGTGAATATTGTATTTGTGTACACAAACTTGGCCCTATGTTGTTGTTGGTTTGATCTTTTAAATTTGTTTTCTTACAACGCTTTTAAATGCTTTGTTTGTTTTGCCAGTGTAGACCAAAAGCTCTGTAGGGCAGAGACTGCCCCTTACTAGGTATCTGTAAAGCACCTATCACAATGGCACTCCAATCTCAGTTAGGGCCTCAACTTTACTACATAACAGATAATATTAAAGAGAATATAGAAAATTTTTCCTGCACAAGTCCTCCATTTCATTTTCTTCCTTTCTCAAAATAGTTTCCTTTTGTGTTTCTGGCATGAAAGGAATGATGAATACAAGAGTGTGATGCCCCTCTGTCTCCATTTCATTGCTGCTGGGGAAATCTTTCTGCAAGAATTTAAAAATACAGGATCTGTCTACAGTGTAATTGGACATGCAACTGCAGCACATGTAGACATACCTGAGCATGCTTTGCTCTAGCTAGCTCCAATAATAGTAACAGTGAAGTTGGGGTGACCAGACGTCCCGATTTTATAGGGACAGTCCTGATTTTTGAGTCTTTTTCTTATATAGGCTCCTATTACCCCCTAACCCCACCCCGATTTTTCACATTTGCTGTCATCACTCTAAGTGAAGTTGTGGCAGCATGGGCTAGCTGCTTGAGTAATATACCCAGTGTCCTGGGCAGGCCTGCTGCTGCCCATGGTGCCATGGCTTCACTGTTATTTGAGCGAGCTAGCTCAAATCTAGCTTGGATATGTCTACGTGAGCTGCAATCCCAAGGTACAGCAAGCTGTAGACTGGTGATGCCCATGTTGGTTTCCTGAGCAACTGGCCAACTCTTCTTGGCTAGGGGCCAGGTCCACAAAGGGGCCTTAAATTCAGCATTATGACACCTAAATCTAGGCACCCTGCTACCTAGTGGAATTCGCTATTGTGAGATAGGTGCCCAGGCTCCCTATACAATGTGTGAGGAGACTAGGCATGTGAGAATGGGATCCACAGAAGCCAGCAAACTGAGCAGGGAGCTGCCTAAGGTAGCCAGTAGGAAAAACTGAGGAAATACTCAAAGAGACTTAGATACCTAACTCTGGGCTGGAGGTGCCATTCTTTGCTTGGGATTTACAGCCATGAACCCACTCCTGGAGTTAAGTGGCTAAGCCAGATCAGCCCTTTCTTGGAAAAATGGTTTGTGCTGCTTTTCCCATCATAGCCCAGGAGTTAGCACATTCATCCAGGATGTGGGAGACCTTGGTTGAAATCCCCACTCTGCCTGAGTCTGAGTAGTAACTTGAACTCAGGTCTCCTACCTGACTCCTCTAAACCCAGGACGATAGGGTATTCTCTCCTGTGGAAACTGTTCCAGTTTGTCTGGAATACTTAAATATTCTGTGCAACTGGGACCAAACCCTGGACTTTCCCTCTCCCTGACCATTGGGCTATAGAATCATTCACACAGTCTCTCTTTTCAGTCCAATTACTTTAGGTAGAGCACCTAAAGTTAGGCATTGCAGTGCTGAGTGTCAGACTTTGCGTATCTAGCCCCAAGTCACACAGGAAGTCTGTGGCAGAGCAAGGGAATGAAACCCATTTTAGTGTATGATAAAGCAAAGTGGAGAGTAAGATTTACAGGCATTTCTTTAAATTTGGAAGTCAACTCCAAATGAGGAAAATAGGAAGGAGCACAAACTCTGGCAAGTAAAATGTAAAAGTATAATAAGGCAGCCAAGAAAGAATAGGAGAAGAAATTTGCTAAAGATGCAAAAACAATAGTAAATGTTAAGTACATTAGAAGCAGGAAGAGGCAACATGTATTTTGTAAGGGGAAGTCATGCCTCACCAATCTATTAGTATTCTTTGACGGAGTCAACAAATGTACATAATGATAGATCCAGTCAATATTTGGGCAAGGGTTTAAATTAATGATGGTGGGGAGCAGGGAACTAAATGGCTTCCACTTCCTCTGGCTGGCCAATGGGTAGCAAAATGCGCACGGGGATGGGGGGCTTACCCCTGCATTGACTCACCCTTTCATACTGATCTTCCAGCACCTTGCAGATCCAATCAAGTTTCCCATTCATTAAACAGGGTGGGTGGCATGCTTGCAACCTTATTACAGTCTTGCACCCAGTCCAGGATATGGAACAATCGGAAGGCTCCATGCTTCATCCTTGACAGTAGTACATTCTGTTATCTGGATATTTAAGTGAAAAATGAAATGCATGTTCATTTAATATGCCACTTAAGTTTGCTGGATCAGTTGCATAAAAACTCCAGACTTCAGCATCTTCAACCTTCATAGGTATGGGCTTAGGTTCATTGCACTAAAGATAGTGGTCAGATGCAGAAATGGCTTGAATCCTGAACCGTTCTAAGCTGGGAGACTAGGGTCAATGTCAACACAAATCTGTTCACAAGCATAACAGGCTAAAAACAAAACCTCAGAAACTGAAGCTATGAAGTGGTCAGGCACTAAGGAGTTTAAGAGAAATGTCTTTATACAGAGGGTAATTAATGCATAGAACATATTACCAGAGACAGCAACAGAAGCTTTAACCATTAACATTTGCAAATAGACTAGACAAGCACTTTGGGGAAAAAGACACAAAGGTGTAGAAATAGCAGACTGATAGGGTGTATGAACTCAAACCAGCTTGCATATAACTGTCCATCATAAAATATTACATCATATAACATAACTATATATCTAGTAAAAGCAGCAGAGAATCCTGTGGCACCTTATAGACTAACAGACGTTTTGGAGCATGAGCTTTTGTGGGTGATTACCCACTTCGTTGGATGCATGTAGTGGAAATTTCCAGGAGCAGGTATATATATATGCTAGCAAGCAGCTAAATACCGATTAGTTCAATCAGGAGGGTGAGGCCCTGTTCTAGCAGTTGACGGTTGTGAAAGCAAGAAGAGAGGAGAAACTGTTTCTGTAGTTGGCACAGCCCAATTCACAGTCTTTGTTCCACCCCTGAGCTGTGGTGTCAAATTGCCAAGATGAACTGACGCTCAGCAGTTTTTATTTGAAGTCTGGTCCTAAAAAAAGTTTTTTTGCTGCAGTTTGCTGCAGAGACTGACACGTCTCTACGAAAGGATAAATGGACACAAATCAGATTTAGGAATGGCCAATATACAAAAACCCTGTAGGAGCACTTCAACCCCCTGGCCCCACTATAGAGACCTTAACGGTGCCATCTGCAGCAAAAAACTTCAGGACAGACTTAAGAGAGAATCTGAGCTTCAGTCATCGCAAATTTGATACCATCCGACCGCTCTGGACTAGACACAAGACTTGTGAGTGGCTTGCCAATACAGAACAGTTTCTCCTCCTTGGTTTTCACCGTCTACTGCTAGAAAGGCATCATCCTCCTGATTGACACTAACCTCATTATCTCTAGCTTTGGTGCTAGCATATAATAACCTGCTCCTGGAAATTTCCCACTACATGCATCCGACGAGTGGTAATCACCCACGAAAGCTCACGCTCCAAAACGTCAGTTAGTCTATAAGGTGCCACAGGATTCTCTGCTGCTTTTACAGATCCAGACTAACACGGCTACCCCTCTGATACTATATATCTAGTATTTTTTTAAACAAAAGTATTATTTGTTGATGTTAAACTGTCATATGAAAAAAGTGACTTTTTGACCCAAAAGAGTGTAATAGCTACTACTATACTCTAGAACCGTTAGCCTTTCATGTAAATCCATATTTTGACAGCCATGCTGTATGCTGTATATTTAGAAAAATCATCCTCCAAAATTAAATATTTGACAAAAATTCTATACAAACTAATGCCTTTCTGGGTTTAATGATTTTTTCCCCAGTTAGTTACGTGAGAGTGAGCGAGTGCCTGAAACTGAACTTGAATTGATTTTCACATTTGTGTAACTTGAAAATAGAGACAAAGTATTTTTAGGAAAAATTAAACATTTTCCTGTGCTAACTCACAGGCCAGACTTTAGCCCAGAGCGTCTTGCATAACAATGTCTAAAAACCCTCTGCAAATAATGATTCTGGCCCTGATTCTGATCTCTCTCACATCAGCTTTTTACAAGTTAATTCCATTGATTTCAGTGAAGTTGTTATTCCTTATTTACACTGACATAAGCATGCAATCTGGTCCACATAACAAATGCTGCCATACACTTACCCAAAGCACTGTCAAGCTGCTTTGCTATATTATAATAAACTCAGTACCATTCCTAGTTTTTCAAATTACAGCCCCAATCCTGCAAATTTTCCACACAGGTGCAGGGGTCTATCCTCATGGAACAACTTGCAGGATCAATGATTGAGGCTCTGTGTATTCCTGGTGCACCCAGGACACCCACCATTTTTCAACTAGAGCAGGATGGTTGTAATTTAGCACTTCTACAGGTGCTTTCAACAGGGTTCATGAGGGATACAACTGTGTATCCGTAAAGGATATTTTAATTAAAATATGTCAAAAGAGGTATTCCTGAAATTTTGCTTTGTTTCTTTATAACCAAAAAAAAAAAAACTATGGAGAGGGAAAAAATAATTCTTCTGCTGAATTGCATGACCTCATGGGCTATATTTCATGTCCTCACTGAAATGTGGTTAAAATAATCTTGTATTTAACCGGTTCCAAACCTTCAAACAGCAACATTTTTTTTAATGTCAACTTAAAAAGCAGGCTATTTTTTTCTTTGGCTGTATTAATCAAATACTTATATATACAAAACATTCATCATTAATTAATACTAGCACTGTAATTCATATAAAACAATTACAGCAGTTAGAGATTTTAAAGTAACTACTATTGCTGCTTTGGTCCTTTAAAAAATATACTCCCCGAAGGACAAACTATGATCCATTAATATATATGTATTATTACTTTTTTGTAACTGTAAGATTGCTGATGTCTGTGAATATGGAAGCAGTTATAGGTTATAGATGGTCTTCTAGTTGACTTGCAGTTCTAAGTGCAATATTTTCTAAAACCTAAAAAGCAATATTAATTACCTTTCTGCATATAATTGAGAGTATAATATTTTTTTCTTTGGGAGATTTTACATTTCCTGTGATCCTGCAGTAGCAATGCTTGAAGTTGTTAGGTTATTTAAAATAAACACAGGGTAAAAAAAAAAAATCCAGGTTGACTGTTTACTGCACACATTAACAAAATCATTCATCACACATCAATCTATCTAGCCTTTAAGGTGTTTTCTTTCTTTCTTTCTTACAATCCAGCAGTTCTGAGATGATGAATTCCAGCAGAAGGCATATAGCCTCTTTTTGCATTTAGTAAAGGGAACAATTTTTTTACAAAAACTTACATCAGGAAAATAGGACTAATTCAGTAATGTATCTATTCCTCCCAACCTAAAATGAGCTTTGTATTTGTTATGTTATTTTATTTTTAGTTTATACCCTATTCAGTCTCATTCCAAAGGATCTTATGTCCTACCAATTTAATGGGGTTGATATAAAAGGTTTGTTACACAGGTCTGGAACTGAAGGGAAATGATTGGCTCCTTTTAAATATATTAAGTGTTGTCAGTTTGCTTTTTATAAATGAAATAAAAGAACTACTTAAAAAATTTCCATTCTTCTCCATGATCAGTCTATTGTCACATGCATTTGGCATTCATTATATGTTAGCCCCAGGCGCCTTCAGTCTTGTACTCAGGCCAGCAGTAATTTGGTTTATAGAGATCATATGGCAGGGAAACAGACCTTGAAAGACAGAACTCTAAGAAGCATATTTGATGAATTTCCTATGATTTGAGTCTGGGTTTATTCTTTCCTGTTGTGGAGCAGACACCCTACAGCACACGCGCTGAGGCCCGATGTGCCCGAGTGAGGGGCCAATTAAACGACAATATGCACACTGTTTTTTCGCACATCTCAGATTGCATTTCCTATCAGGGACCGGGGGAGGAGAGAGGGGAAAGAGAGGCCTTGTAAAGGATCCAAATATAGGCAGGAAACCACACAGAGTGAAGGTTGCCTTTGTCATTAACAATTAATGTAACCACAAATGCTGGAAAAAATATGCTGCTGCTGCTAGTGGCAGTAGTGTATCCAGAACAGCTTGTCTCCTGTCTACTTCTTCCCTACAAAACTGGGGTCCTGGCACAGCCAGCTCTGGAGCCTCTGCTGCCCTACTAGGTGACCCAGCAAATGTCTGTCCCTACCTGGTAGTTACACAGGCAGGGGCCAGTCCTGCAGTTTTACTTATGTGAATAATCCTAACGGGTTGTAAATGCAGCATGACTGGGCCTGAAAACTTTGCTGCACATGATATTTTGTTGCTCTGTGTTATCACCTCCTTTGGTTTGTATGGTAGAACCAATACCGAACTGCCCACTGACATCATTTGGGAGTCTTTCCATAGATTTTGATAGGGCCTGGATCAGACCCCTAGCTGAGCAGGGACTGATACTGAGGGATGGATTCGAATACCTTATTCACTGACTTCAATGGGATTCCTTGTGGAGGAAGATACTGTTCAACATGAGTAAATGTATTACCATGTGCCCCTAACTGAGCAGTTCATCTGTTTCCTCAGGACTCGCTGGCCCACCAGGGGCCTTTCCAAACATACGCACACATACAAAGTTCATTTTGGGGTTTATTTCATTTTAAAGTCCTAATTTCTTTGATAATGTCCAGAGACTGCCCAAGTCCCTTTGGGGTTTTGATTGATTTTAATTTCTCTCCCACTTGCTTCCCTTCTCTTCCCCTTATTTTTTTCCTTAGTTTATAAATGCCACTTTTCATTAATGTGACCAAAATGTCATCAAGTAGTTTAATGCTCTTTAATGTCCTTGTATCGTTTACGTTTTTTGAACAGTGTGGAAATGAATCCCATCTGTGGGTTCACTAACATCAAAAAAGTTTGACAGGCTATTTAGACGTCCTACTTCACATTGCATTAGTGTGTACAATGTCAGGGAGGCAGAAGCCAAATCGAGGCCATACTGAGCCGCCTCCCTCCCCACCCCTCCTTTCACTGGTCCGAAAGCAACAGATCATTTACCTCAGAAAATCAAAGTCAATCATGGAGTATCTTGGCCTGGACAGGAGCCCAGAGGCCCCAGGAAAAGTGTGAAGCCTAAATAAAAATGTGAAATGAATCAGTTAAAAAAAAAGAAAAAGGAAAAGCCTTCTTTTTTGTTGGTGCCAAGTGACCCCCACAATAGCTTTTTCTTCACTTGGGGATGCAGGCTTGCTCTCATGCTGTCTGACTCTTTCAGAAGTGACTGAATTTTGTTTTTGTTTTTTTCTCTTAGATTTGAAAATTCTCTGTAGTCATCTGGGCAAGTTCAGTTTTGTAGTACATGGTTGAGCTGAATGGCGGGTTCTGAAACACTGCCATTAGATCCATGCACCATCAGGAACTCTGTAAAGTAGTGATCTTGCTGGCTGGAATAGGTGATATCAAGATCATTTTCTTTATTGAAATGATGGTGTTTTATCGTGATCTCATTAATTTAGAGCCTGTCCCAGCTCCCACTCAAGGCAATGTAAAGACTTAGATCAGATTCTTAATATCTTTTTTATGTGACAATCTTTTAAAAGGCAATCTAAAGTTTATGCGCTTGTGACCCAGTGCAATTACTTGTTACATATTTGAATCCCCATTTACAGCTCCCCACACAAGTTAATACATATCTTAGCAAAATATATTTTAATCAATCGTCTTTTTTGTTTATATTCCTGTTATTGCTGACATTCTTATAAATATACCGCATGGATTTTACTTACCCTTTGGTATGTCATGGGTGCATTTAATCCAAACTTCTCTTGCTTTGTGATGACAGAGTGGAAGCCCTCTTCCCCCATTCTTTTCTAATGCATTCACTACAAAGAGAAATGTGGCTTTTTCTTCTTTTCAGGAAAACAAAAGCTTCTGTTCATTCTGAAACATGGGGAACAGTACAGAGTAGATTTTAACTGTTAATCATTATAGATGAATGGATAATTTCTGCTTCTCAGAATACACTAGGATTTATTTGCCAGATTTTAGCTCCCTTATATTGTATTCTCGCACACAATTTTTAAATAGACATTTAAACAAATAAGCTTCATTTGTAATATCAGGTTTTTAAAGAGAAGTAATCCTTTTAAGTTGCACAATAAAAATACCTTTAAGGCAATTACTTTATGTGCTATATGCCTCCGATAACTTTAAGAATAGTATTTATGTGAGTCAATACACAATGTTGTTACCATTTGTATTGTGTTAAAAGAAAAAAAGTGAAAAACATCAAAAGAATAAATAATGAGCCAGATTCTGATCTTACATGTAGATTTAGTAAGTGTGCTTGCCTGTATGCATGTTGTCTAAATGCAACCATAATTGTTTAAATTTGTGGTCTTGTGTCTAAACTGTAAGAAATGGAGTAGAATCTAATACCTTTTTCAGTCTCTGTTTTTAGTGAACAGTTAAACAAACAAAGAAACAAAAAGCCTGATGGATTTTATTTATAACTTAGTTTGCTAGAAAAATATAAAGAAATTCTTTATGTTTTAAAACATTTTCATGGAGTAAGTTCCAGGCCTTTCACTAATGATGGTCAATGTTTATTCTTGCTCAGGAAGATAAGGAAGCCTAAAATAGTCCTTACTATTACTGTATTTCACAGAAATTATTTAGGAATAAACCATGTAAATTCCTGATTACAAAACTGTAATTCCATAAGAAAGCTGTAAGGATTCTCTAAAGAATTAACTATGCTGGTAGCCAGATTTTAAGTCAAATGTGCATGGAATCAGTTTGTGCTTTGTATTCTCAACAATTATGAAGATTATAGAACAGCTTCCATATGAGGAGAGATTTAAAAGATTGGGACTAGTCAGCTTGGAAAAGAGATGACTAAGGGAGGATATGATAGCAGGCTATAAAACCTTGAATGGTGTGGAGAAAATGAATAAGGAAGTGTTATTTACCCCTTCTCATAACACAAGAACCTGGGGTCACCCAATGAAATTAGTAGGCAGCAGGTTTAAAATAAACAAAAGGAAGTATTTCTTCACACAACACACAGTCACCCTGTGGAACATATTGCCAGGGGATGTTGTGAAGGCCAAAAGTATAACCGGGTTCAAAAAAGAATTAGATATGTTCATGGAGGATAGGTCCATCCATGGTTATTAGCTAAGATGATCAGACATGCAACTCCATGCTCTGCATGACCCTAAACCTCTGACTGCCAGATGCTGGGAGTGAATGACAGGCAATCGATCACTCAATAATTGCCCTGTTCCATTCATTCCCTTTGAAGTATTGAGCACTGGCTACTGTCAGAAGACAGAATACTGGGCTAGAGGGACCACTGGTCTGACCTGCTAGGCCTTTTGTTCTCTCTCTCTCTCTCTCTTGCTCTCTCTCTCTCTCTCACACACACACATACGTGTGAAAGTCTTGTGGAAAAACTACTTTGGGGATGAGGAGACCCAGATTACCACTGAGAACTGCAGCAAAGCTTGCGTGCAGGGCTTTGCTCCATGGAATTGTTCTGAAGCACAGTAGGATGAATTGAAGGAATCCTGTCACCTCAAACATATAATTCAAGGACTTTAAAGCAGTTGGTGACTTTTGGGTTCTGCAAGCTGTTGAAGGAGTGCCCGATATGGCATATTGTTTCCTGTGAATGGAATCATACTGATTTTGGTTCACCATTACTTTGCACCTTGTGTGGTCAATTACATCCATTCAAACATGATGTAAACTGCTGCCATTGTTGTGCGAAACCTCATGGCCCTAATTTTGCTCCTCTACATGACTGTGGAAAGCCATCACATAGGGCTTCTCAGTAGCCCAGGCTAGTCCCACCTTGCAGGCCCTTCATTGCTATGATGGTGTTTCCATTGAAACTGGGCCTCCTAACGGCACAGACACCATTTCAGCTTTCAGTCCATTTTGAATTATGAAAGTGGCACATGGACAAGTAGAATGTCAAACTCTATGCCCACAATTTAAAACACATTGCTTTGCATCAATGCATTGTGTATGTGAACTATTAGTGCAAAATCCTGCTATTTTTCTCTGTCCTTGGACATTCATAGCCCCTACAAAGATCCGTTATTACAAAATTAACAGAGACTTGTGATATAAATGAGACTTTTATGGTTGGGAGAAACAGTGAAGAAAGAGTCAATCCCAGTGCTAGTTGGAAAAAGTGGAGTTTTTAATCTATGGACAATTTTGATGAAAATTAAGTGTTTTCCTTTTTAGAAATTATCAGGAGAAAATTTTGTGTTTTCATATAAAAGCCAGAAACTGCTGGCAAATGAAAAATTATCAGCCAAAAATTGAAACATTTTTGCTATTCCAGTTTTCATTTTTTTGATGGAAAAAACCAAGGGTTTTTGTGAAAAGCAGGTTCTTTCTCTGAAAATGTTATTCCAGTAAAACTCGAGTTTTCCATCAGAAAAGTGTTTTGATGGAAAATTTAGGTCAACTCTATTTAATACACCATGTTTGCACATGGCTCTGTGGCTTATATAGGACCTGATGCTTGAGACTGGCTGTGTTCCAGTCAATGCAAAGCTGAAAGGATATGAGAAAAGAGGAATTTGTGCCTCCTTTACGCTTCCCTCTGTGCTGATTCAGGGGATGGCTGAGGGTCAGGTTGGCTCTGGCACAAATCAGAATTTGCAACTGGCTGTCAATATGCCCCAGAGGCTGATATGAGGGCTGGAGGCTGCTGGAATATAGCAGTGATCTTCCCATGCCTCGGATATGATCCCTATTCTGGGACCTAAGCGGAGGGCAGATAGGATCAGCTAAATCCTCAGTGGTTGAGTATATCAGCTTTATGGCTCCTTTGCCCAAAGGGGATGGCATAGAGAGCCAGTGCAGCGTGGATATGATGTGCTCTTTGTCATCTGTGTTGCTGAGTTCACAAGCTGCTCCATTTTGGTCAAATTATGTCTTTTTAAGATTGGTGCCTTTCTTCCAAGCTACAGCTTTCACATCCCTGATATTATCTAAACCTCTCAGAAAAACTGAGGGAGGACTTTCATTGGCTGTGGCACAAAATGTTCTCCTAAAAACCGTTTTTGCTGTTGGGCGTCTGTAACAAATATTGCTTACTTACAAGAGCTTATAGGCATCAAATACAATTCTATTTTATGACAAAAAAGCAAAATTCTATTTCTATTAAAAGAAAAAAAATGTTTGGCACCATTTCTGCAATCTGTAGATGAACAAATTTATTGACAAATCTGTAATTAATATCTTCCTTCTGTAGCGACTGTCTGGTGTTCCCTAATTATTCATTATGTTTTGCCAACATAGTAAAACCACATTTTGTCACATTTTCATGCATTAAGCAATATGTTACATTATGACTCAGCAGCCTGTAAAATGTATAATACTTAATCACGTTATATTAATGAATTCTAGCACTGTTGCAGAAATCATAGGGTATTTACAATGGGAGTGAAGAAGTCAGTGGCTAGTAGTCTCCAAACAATATTAGTTGAAACAGCCTCCTCTCACCAATGAAACTTTGGCTGAAAGGTTAGTTAGGGAACAGGTACAGCTAACTGTTCTGCCCACATCAACCTATACTGACCCAGCCTCGTTGCACCATTCTGCAAGATAGCAGGTATAGTGCTCTCAAAAGACCTGTGCCTTGCATTTGGCTAAGGTTTGTAACAGGTTTATGCCTTTTGCTTGTCAAGGTGTTTTACTCTCTTAAAGAATTGTTTTTTTCTGTGATTACTTCAATACTGGCATTATGGCAACTTAATTACCTTTTAAAAGGAAATGGAAAAATGTCCAAATATTTTCTCCTTTCTAAGACTCTTATCCTAGCTATAAGTCCAGGTTCTCTAAATGGATACTTTTGGTAAGTGCAAGACAGTTGACAGATATTCCTACCAGTCTGTGATGAAACAGGGATATTTTTAACTTGCTAAGTGTAGTTGTTGTCACGATAACATATTTTTCATATTATTTTTTTCACATTAACATATTGTTCCTATTGTGATCACATTTGTGAGCTATTTTATTTTTTAAAAAAATCAACGGATCCATGTGTAATAGAGATAATATGGGAGGGTAATACATGGTATTTGCAAAAAATTTCAAAATGAAATTCTTGGGAAATATAAATGTAGAAGATAATTGTGTATAAAGAGAATCTCAACAACGCAACAAGGATTAGCTGCTCATATTTTATGTAAAGCCCCAATGATGCAATCTTGTCTGTCCTTCTATTTCCACACCTACCTACCTTGATACTTAAATGACAATGATCACTGTCAAAGTTAAGCATCTTAAGAAGACACTGGGAATGGGCATGCATTACTGGAATGTGAACTAGCGAAATAACTTTTAAACCAGCTACCAGATACCCACTTCATTAGTGCAAAAATATCATTCCAGCTACCCACTAGCATTGAAGTTTGATTCTTTAGGAAGCCTAATAATAGCTTACAGGGAATTAAGTTGACATTAAAAGATAGACTTGAAGTATTAAAAAAATTTCACAGCTTGTTTTGAATTATATGTGCTAATAAAGCTGTCAACATTTTGGCTTCCTATTTTGCTAAAATTTTAAGAATCCATGGGAGCTGGCTGAAATTCATTTTGAACTGCAGGTTTTCTGACAAGCCCAGTAATGGTGCTAGAAATCACAACACAGGGCTTTAGCTCCCATTCCAATCAGTTTACCTGAATAGTTCTCCTCTTGTAAAATACCATAGAAAGTTATATGACTTACTCAATTTTGACAGCATTCCATGATTGGTATAAACAACAGAGCAAAGTAAATCAATTATAGTAAATAGAAAGGTGTAACATCGACTATAGTATAAATCAATTATTGTAAACAGAAAGGTGTCAGGAAAGCAAAATGCATCAAGAAACACACCCCTGAAGCTCATATAGTACTTGGGCTGGAATTATTGTACTGTATACATACAGTACGATGACTTCTCCCTCATCTCTGCTGAACCCTAGGCTACTTTCACTGAAGTCAATGCCAAAAATCCTTTTGACTTTAATGGGATCTGGATTGGATCCTATATTTTATTACAAAAAGACTTAAATACTCTTGGCAGAAATCTGTCCAAATTCTACATACCAAAGTAAGCAAAATTCCCATTGGTGTGTCCACCCTTCTGAAAGCCTGTTGATATAATCGAACTGAGATCCAGTCCTCTGCATTTGAGTAAACTGAAATCATTTTTTCCCCCTTTCTGGCTATCTCTGGCTGACAAAAGTATTCATAGACTCTAGGACTGGAAGGAACCTCGAGAGGTCATCGAGTCCAGTCCCCTGCCCTCATGGCAGGACCAAATACTGTCTAGACCATCCTTGATAGACATTTATCTAACCTACTCTTAAATATCTCCAGAGATGGAGATTCCACAACCTCCCTAGGGCTATTTATTCGTGTTTAACACCCTGACAGTTAGACTTTTTCCTATGTCAACCTAAATCTCCACGTTGCAGTTAAGCCATTGTTCTTTTTACCATTAGAGCTAGGTACAATTTCTCGCTTCCTCGATGATACCCTTTGAGATACCTGAAATGCATCATGTCCCTCTTCCAGTCTTCTCTTTCCAACTAAACAAACCCAATCTTTCAACCTTCCTTCATAGTCATTTCTCAAGACCTTTATCATTCTTGTTGCTCTTCTCTGACCCTCTCCAATTTCTCCACATCTTTCTTGAAATGCGATGCCCAAAACTGGACACATACTCCAGTTGAGGCTTAACCAGCGCAGAGTAGCGGCGGAAGAAGACTTCTCGTGTCTGTTTACAGCCACCTGTTAATGATCCCAGAATCACGTTTGCTTTTTTGCAAAATAGTACACTGTTGACTCATATTATTGTGTCCACTATGACCCTAGATCTCTTCTGCCATACTCTCCTAGACAGTCCTCCCCATTCTGTATGGTTAAACTGATGTTCCTTTCCTAAGTGGAGTATTTGCATTTGTCCTGTGTTGAACTCTCCGGTTTACCTCAGACCATTTCTCCATTGTTCCAGATCATTGAATTATGACCCATGTACTGCAAGCAGTGCGCATCCCTACAGTTTGGTAGCATCTGCAAAACTAATTAAGCGTACTTTTCTATGCAACGTCTAGTCGTTGAAGAAGATATGAACAAAGCCCAGTCCCAAAACAGACCCTGTGGAACCCCACTTGTATACTTTCCAGCAGGATGGAACCATATATAACTATCTTGATACGCATCCAGCCAGTAGCACCATCTATAGTAGCCCATCTAAATGTATTGCCTAGTTATCGATAAGAATATCATGCGAGACTGTATCAAATGCCTTACTAAAGTCTAGGTATACCACATCCACCACTTCTCCCTTATCACAAGACTCGGTATCCTATCACAGAAAGCTATCAGAATGGTTGACAAGATTGTTCTTTAAATCTCCATCGGCTTTCCCTATCACCTTACCACCTTCCAGTTTTGCAGATGATTTCTTTAATTACTTGCTCCATTATCTTCCCTGGCACAGAAGTTAAACTAACTGGTCTGTAGTTTCCTGGGTTGTTTTTATTTCCCTTTTTATAGATGGGCACTATATTTGCCCTTTTCAGGTCTTCTGGAATCTCTCCTGTCTCCCACGATCTTTGAATTTGAATGATTTACTTCGTATTAGGCCACAAAATGTCTTTTCCTTTTAGACCTGAGATCATGAAATACAATGTCACAGTGTTTCAATGTCCTTTCCTTTTCCTGGGGTTAAAAAAAAAATAGATTATCCATCATTATATTAATAAATAATAGCAGTTGTATGATCATAGGCATAATTTTACTAGCCTTGTACTACCAAAATGATAACATTGCTTTAAAAATGTACAGAAACATACATTTACATTTCAGTTTAACTGCTTGGAAAAGTTTGGAATAAATATCAGGTTTTTTTCCCCCTCAGAAGCATGATGTGAGTACCATTACAGTACAAGTTTTGTTTAAATATAAGACCTGTACTGTAAGATGTTGGTGGTTGAAAGGTAAATTACATTCATGCAAAACAAAACTGATGAACTACTGAAAGCTGTAGCTGCTGAAATAAATTCCTGTGTGCTAAATTTATGAGAGCTATGAACTGTGTAGACCACAGCGCATTTACTCACAGATTTAATTTTCAAACAACTTTTCCTCATCAAACTAAGTAGCAATGTTGTGAGAATAATTCTACATATAATGAGAGCAATGCACAATTTTGTTGTTGGAAAATACCAACATTCATCAAAGCAGCATGTTAAAACTTGTGTAGGGATTAAGCACTCTGGCCAATGTTTTATTTTCACTTACTAATAATTACTGTCATAGGAATGGTTACAGGACTTGTAGAACTATTTTATGAGGCACCCACTAAACAATCACTTGGGTGCTGGAGGGCTAGGTCTCCATCTTTAAGGGCTAATTCCTAAGGTCCTTATCCTAGCAGACTCCCACTTGACTTCACTTCTCCCTTATGGTTGGACATATTGTCTCTATGTTATAATACTTTCTCCCACTGTATTTATTCTGAACCAGATTAAATCCCAGGAAGAGAGCAAGGAAGGGAAATGGCCGCCTGCCTCATTACTCGTACAGGGGATCCTTTAGGGGCCAGAGAAGCCCCATACGAGGATGGTGATGGAAAGAGTGTACATTGATTCAGGTATTGCCTCAGGCCTTTGCAGAGAGTGTGACAATCTAAGGACTAATCAACAGCAGTATGTCACACTGCACTATGGAGCTCTTAATGTGCCATGGCAGGGTCCCCACTGCCCGCTGGTCTGTGGCAAGCTAGTGTGCTGTAAATTTATACCCTGGCTTGTCGCGCCCTAACTCACCTTGTAGGCAAGTCCTAACACAAAACTGTTTAGTATTATGGGTTAACTGGGTTTGTTATGCTACCCAGAGCACGGGCTTTTCCAGTTGCCCTCATTTTAATTCAGTTACCTCAGATATCACTGTTATATCAAATTCCAGAACCAGCAAGTCCACAGCAGCTAGTACACAAATTACTGGCGTGAATGCTGTAATTATGAAGTGCAGCTAAGAGAGCAAATTGCTCAGATCTATAGTCCAGCATAACTGATCCAAAAATTATAGGCATCAAAAAGGCCAAATGTCACTTAAATTTGGATTTGGATTGACTTCTGTCACACACAAGAAATGACTCCTGGTTCATAGCCAGCCACTAAGCGAACACAATCATATTTAATAACAGTGCCAGCCCACAAGGACAAAAAAGATTTTTATTTTGATTATTTTTAAACTTTAATGACAAATCCTTTCCTTCTTCACATTAAAAAATAAAGACTGTGCCGGAGTCCCATTAAGGGACTACTTTAGAGCCTGATTCTCTGAGGCACTTACATTGTTTAAATTTTAATTTCCAGTTTGAAATTTTTATTTAAAACACCACTTTTCTTCTAAACAAAAAAATTTCTCATCTTCTATACTTGCCACTTTTTCTAAGCTTTTACCTGTCCCAACTTCTCCTTTGTATCCTCCTCAATGACTTTCTTTGCCTTCTTCTGGTCCATCCTAGTTAGTTCTACAATACTATGAGAAAGCACTTTGCTTAATACTTTCACATGATACTTTTACTAAGTATAGAGGATATGAAAAGCTTCTGGAACTAAATTCATCCTTGGTGTATCTCACAGAAGTTCCTTAACACTGTAGTCAATGGAGTAACTCCAGGGATGAACTTGGGTCACTGACCATAGTCAGTGTTTAGAACTGGAGAGACTGTGAAAAATGTCTGGAGTGGATGCAAGCAGTGCGAGTTGTTCATCACAAGTAATTTATTCTATGAATCTTGTCACTTTTGTTGGTCTTGAAATGCAATTTTCTTGAATGTATTCACAATGAAGAAATCTCTGCAAATAATTCTTGTTCTGTCACTTGTTTGTGAGCAATTCATTGCAAGTATTCAACACTGAAATTTGGACATTTGAGCTCTTTTGATCATGTGGGCCACATGGTAGACTTCTGTTTCCTGACTGGATGAGAGAAATTCTTAGAATCAGGTTTCCACTGTGATTACTGATGATGAGGAATTTGAAATACTGCAAATATATTGTAATATATTCTTAAGGTGCCTTGAAGAAGAGGACTGCACTGTGCTAGGTGCTGCACATACCCTAGCGAGACAAAATCTCTGTCCTGTGAAATTTAAAGTCCTAATAGTCAAGACAGACAAAAATTAAGAAAGAAAAATTGGTTTTTTCCCCCATTTTACAGATGGGGAATTGAGGCACAGAGGGCCAAATCAGTGCTCCCTGAAATTAAACAAGAGACTTCCATTGAGTTCTATGGCCATTGGACAGGCCCAGATAATTATGGCCTAACTGAGCAAAGCATTTAAACACATGATTTTCTATTTCTTGTCACTGTACATAAACCCATGCTTAAATAAACAATGTTAAGCATAGACTTAGCTGAATGGATGCCTATGTGACTTACCCAAAGTCACAAAGTAAGTCTGTGCCAGAGCCAGGAATGAAACCCAAATCTCTTGACGCCCATCCAGTGCCTTCACTATAAGACCAACCTATTTCTTGAAGCTTGTTACTTAGGTCCTAAGCCTGAATTGAAAACTGTGCTGGTTTTCTGTGTGGACATGAGCACCTACCTGATCACTTAATGTAAGATCAGGGTCTTCACTGAAGTCTGATGGTGCAACTGAGAAAATGTAAGTAAAATGACTTTAACAAATTTCAAAATGAATTTTTGCTGATTTGTTTCCCCAGTTCAAATGGGAAAACATTGAAGCGGGGTCAGGATCTTGGAAAGCTTTTAAAAAAAATTCTAATTTTGTAGTTTCTTTGCCATGTCTGCTTCATTTACTTTTCTGGCATGCTGTCTTTACCAGAGTTTAGGCTTAGATGTTAGAATTCACCGTCTGATAGCTGGTGTGTTCCTGTCCCAAGATAAATAGTGATGAAACCAGCAGGTTCACCAAAAAAAACAAAAACAAAAAACAAACAAACAAACAAAAATTATAATAAACACCAACCTAATGCCAGGGAGATTACATGACTCTGGGAATAAAGAGACTGTCACCTGAAGTCCGCAGAAAGAGTTACCTACTTGTATCTTATTCAGCTATGTGACTCATTACATCATTGCTTGGCACTTATTTTTAGAGGAGGGAGGGGTTCTGAGTACAGATAGAATAAAAATACTTAGCACTTCTAAGGCACTCTTCATCTCTAAAGGGTTTTACAAAGTATGTCATATTTCTATTTGCACTAGAAACGCCTTATTGCACAACTCAAATAAACTAACTGCACAATATTTGCATGAACACTGTGTGGTTCACAAATAGGAAAGTGTGAGGGATTCTGTAGCAATATGACTAAATCAATGTCTGAAGGAGAGTCAAGGACTGAATTTAACATAGACCTTCTAGGGAAAGCAGCTTGTAATTTCTATACCATATCTCTCAGTTCTAACTGCTAGCTGGATATGTGCGGACTGGCATTTATCATTAAATATTAGTATTTTGCAGCTATATAGAAATAAGTATTTTTTATTGGTTTAGCTAGCCCTGGACTTTGTATTGTGTCCTTCACACACACACAGGGCCAGCGCTTCCATTTAGGAGGCCTAGGCAATCGCCTAGGGTGCCAGGATTATTGGGGGCAGCATTTTTCTTGGGGGCGGGGGGCAGGCAGCTCCGGTGGACCCGCCGCAGTCATGCCTGCGGAGGGTCCCCTGGTCCCTGCGGCTCCAGTGGAGCTGCTGCAGGCATACCTGCGGACGGTCTGCTGCTCCCGTGGCTCTGGTGGACCTACCGCTGGCACGACTGCGGCAGGTCCACCAAAGCCGCGGGACCAGCGTACAGGGCGGCGAAATGGCCGTGCGCCTAGGGTGCTAAAAACACTAGCGCCGGTCCCGCACACACATATATCCTAGTGAAGGCAATAGGCATTTTGCCCGTGGGATCAGTAAAGGGCTAAACAGATATTTGCCTGGAATATGATTATCACATTGGCAATGTGTTGCATTTGTCATGTGCATCATCACATTATGCCACTGAATACATATTACACGTTGTGATATTTTCTCACTTCCCATCAGTAATGACAGACACTGAAATTAAGAAAGTGCATTATTTTGAGTCTAGCTACTGTAGACCTCATTCTGTCTGGCATAAACAGAAAGATGCCTAGTGTTGTAAAACTGGGAAACAAGCACATTGTATGTGTCATGTTTTTCTAAGCAGGCTTTAAACAATAATCTCCTCTAATGTTCAGAGTTCACAACTCAAACAGGGTGTGAAGGAGGTTCCTATCTGCAGATTTTTCCACAAAAAATTATTGGGGAGGAAGGAGGTGTTCTTGACTCATACAACCTCCCCACACCAGTGATGAAGAAACGGGGACTAGACTCCTTCAGCAGCCTCCACACTGAAACAATGTTATGGGTCTTTAAAATAAAAAGCAGAGGCCCAAGTAGGAAGCCCCTTGTTCTCCATCCCCTCCTCCCCTAAGGGGAGGTAACAGATGTTTGGCAAGGAGAGAAGAGGACCATATTCTGTAGAGGAAGTTGTGGAATGGAAAAGGTCTGGAGCTGTCCTCCTATGGAAGATATTTTTTTCTTTCTTTCCCCATTGCACAGAAGGCTGAGAGTTGATTTGAGCCCAGCCTATATACCTTCAAGAGTGGGCCTATCCCTGAAAGCCACATACACTTTATTCTGGATTGAGCCCAAAACTGATTGTGGCAGGTCTTGCCATCTTTAAAGTTAACCCTGAACTCTTAGATTCCATAATGCATCCCCTCCATTTAGAAACCAGAGTTACTCCTGTGACCAGAAGCACTCTAAATGCTCGCTGACAGCTGACAAACTAAAATGTGAACCAAATATGACATTCATGCTGAGATGAAATACATTTATGGCTGCTGGGCCCAGAAAGAGCATTGTATGAGGGAAAAGTCCTTTTCAAACAAATAGAAATGCAAACACACATAAAAATTTTGCCATAATATGGCATCTGACACATTTTATGACATTTTCACCTGGTTATAATCTTTAAACTATAGTGTTTTCTATTTATTTTTAGCACTAAAATTTTCTGTGACAATTCATTTTGTGTTTTTGACAGCTGATAAAACCTCAGGGCCCTATTCTGTAAGAAGCTATGTCCTATGCTTCTATTCACGCTTACGGGAGTTCACAGGATTGGGCCTTTATACCTGTCACAAGAAGGAATTAATGTGGGAGGTTTTACCATCTTATTACAGTTTTATTACAAGACTCAATTAATTCTGAATATTTTTCTATCCTTGTAAAAATCCTGAGAATGTAAGAACGAAAAAAAGGAGCTATTTCCATTCTTGTTATAACCCCAACATTGCCATGAGAAATAAAATAATTAATATCTGTACTTTCTCATTATAATCTTTGTCCTAAGAATGGATTAATGCGAATATTCAACGAGAATCAGAACCTTGCCGGCATTTAGTTCTGTAAAAACTCATTCTCATGTCAAAGGCTATAATCAGGACTGAAAGAAGCGTACCATGGATTCATTCTTGTGGTAACCTTAAAGTTGTAATGAGAACAGAAAATGATACTTTATTCCGTACTGAAGACAAAGATATAAATAAGAAAATATGACGAGACAAATTTAGGACTGTAATTTTACTGCTTTGATTGCGTATCACACCTGTGGACAGTTTAGGGTCTGGGTTATAGTTTTCATTAACTAAGGTTTTCACATGATGCATGGATTTTTCACCCACTCTACCTAGATAACGTAGGAAAGAGCAATCACTTATCATGGTGATTTTTTCAGGTAAATACATTTAGCCTGAAAGAGGGAAATATAATAAATGTATTGAATCCATTATTTAAGAGTGCTCCATTACAGGGGGGGAAAACCATTGGAAACAAAATGGACCAAGTTAATCGTTAGTGTAACTTCACTGAAATCATATGGATTTACACCAGCCGTGACTTTTTCCCAGTGTGTGTTTTAAAAGCTGTATTCTTTAGCTGCGCTTCAGTACAGTGTCTTCAGACTGTCATTGACTTTGGTGCTCATTTTCTAAATCACGTCACTCAAATGCTCAAAAGAAAGCACAGCCGCTCATGTTAATATGGAATTCTGGGGGGGTGGGAAAAAATCCATAAACATCAGGAGGAGAGTGCACTCACAAACAAAGGAAGACAGCACAACTGATTAGCTCACTTTGCTGAGTTTTTATATTGTGTGTTGTATGTATGGGCTCTGAATAATGTCCTCAAAGTTACACTGCTATAAGTGTTGCAGTCATCAAATGGCAGTACTGAAATACAATAATACATGGTGGCAGGAAATTACATGCGTACATCCCTCTGAAAAGTGTTTCAAATGGGTGCTTCACTTTTGATTAATAATTAACATTGCTTAGTTTCAGTGTGCTTAAAACAATTATTATTGCAGCATCTTTGCTCCATTATATTTAAGGTTGGTTCAGGTTTTCCATTATAAACTCATATATTTTTAGTTTGTTTGGTAACTTGGCTATAAAAATTGACTTCACCCTTCATCTTGCCAGGAAAAGATCTCAGCTTAGGAGAGACTGAATTATTTTTTTAAAAATTTTAAATAGCTCAGCTATTTCAATTGGGGGGTGGGAGCAGAGAGGAGGGGAGCAGGGAGAAGGGAGGAGTGTGATAACTCACCAAAGGGAGAATGCATTTTCCACTGATCAGAATAAGGGCTTATGTGAGGATCTCTATGCTATTTATTTTATTCTCTAGTAGGAACCCTGGCTGGAGGGAGCTGGGGAAGGTTCTAGGCAGAAGCTTGACAATGAAGAAATAACCTTGTTCAATGTCAGAATAACATGACCCTTTCTGTGACTCTTTACTAGTGTCTCCTGACATGGTATCAGAACTGGCCTCATTTTGAACCAGCAGAAGTAAGAAGAAAATATTGAAATTCAGCTCTCCACAGGACTTCAGGTTTGGTAAATATGTCAAATGGCCCCAGTAGAAGGAGCACTTCACCGGATTTGGAGCCACAACAAAACTTAACACAATCAGTTGCAAAGTATAAGTCACCTCATTAAGTTGTGCAATGGGGAGTGAAGCTAAAAGTATTCCTGTGTCAATTTCTTTCATTGGTACATGAGTACTTGTATTTCATTACCAAACAGAATTTATTACGTGGATGGAAGTGCTTTTAGCAAAGGGCACAGAGGCCTGAAAAAAGCACGGAAGCCTTTCTATAATGTCTAAATGAATGAGCAGAGCATTGTGACACTGGTTTCAGTAAGGCAGACCATCTAGTAGCTGGGATTTCAAACAGTGAATTTTCAGGTAAGATGCAGATAATATCTGAGCTGACTGTGAAACAGGGAGTACACTGAGGCAGAAGTGTGGCAAAGGGGAGTTGCCCAACTAGTGCAAAAATGTGCAAGACGTGTATAGGAAAGAAAGGACAATGGGAGTGCGTCAGTGGCGGCAAAACTGGCAAATAACCCAAGCAAGGTTGAATGACGGCTATTTCCAGGGATTTGTGTCCAAAAAGACTATTCATCAACAGGCTTGGACTGTTGCAGTTAAGATTTTGAATTCTTTTGTTAGTTTTAAAATAGATTTGGGGCAGAAGTGACTGTGATTTGTAAATATACTCTTTTAGGAGGTGATCCCTAGGCCTTTGTGTACATTAGGGCAAACTTCTTTGTGACTAGAGCTGTCCAAAAAATACCAATTATTTTCTCACAAAAATTTAGGGAAAAAAAACTTTTTTTAAAAAAATTTCCAGTGATTTTTTTTTTGATTTTCATTAACAAATAAAAAAGCCATTTTCAGTTAAAAAAATAGATTTTTAGTAAAATAAAATTCCTTCATTAAGTAAAAAGCAAACATTTTACCAAGAACTGAAAAACCAAATACCAGAAGTGTGTGTGTGTGTATATATATAAAATATATATGTGTTTGTGTGTGTGTGTGTATATATATACATATATATGTATGTGTGTATAATACACACACACAAACACATAAATATATATACACACACAAAGGAATCTTAAGAGATGCTAATGCTGGTATTGTGAGTACAACCAATCACCCTGAACTTTACACCTTTTCTTCCATGGGCTCTGGTTCCCAGTGCAAGATTAATGTGCTTATTGAAGTCAACAGGGCTCAGCAGAGGTGCAGTCACCTACAAGCATAGTTCATAGTATAGGATCAAAAGCTTTGGCTGTTGCCTATCCATGCGCATTTTGATTCCATAATTTGCTTCCAGAAGAATATCATCTGCTGAAGCATTATTGAAAAGGAGCTACTATCCAATTTAGATGTCCATATTTTTAGATACTACTCAAAGTACCACTATAATAAATGCTGTCACAGGATGTGAACACAAGAAAAGTGTGACCCCCAAACAAAGATGTATTTATTATAAGAGATAAGATCTATGTTAAAAGGATATAGTCTACTAAACCAGAAAATTATTCAGAAATGCTACTATACAGTCTGAGCTGTATACAATGTTGCTAATATCTTCCCACAACCATAAGGTGACTAGGAAATGTTATAGTATGTACAGAAGCAATACAATGTGTACTAAATCTACCAAAGACTATGGAAGAAAGTTAAAAGAGAAAAAGAAAAGTTATAGATGTAGAAAGTTAGGCCATTTTGTAGTCCTAGCCATCTTTCAGCAATTAATTACCTGGACATATCTGAAATGTGCCTTTCAGCAGAATAGGGTTATGATTGGTTTTCTTTATATACAGTGTTGTCAACTCTTCTGATTTGATCACAAATGTCATAAGATTTTTTTTTGTCTCACATGATCTCAAATATCTAGCTTCAAAACTTTTAACATTACCCTTTTTCGAAATGCTGACATCACCCATTACTTTTAATGAGGCTGAAGCCACCCTGCCCTAAGCCAAGATGGCTGTCATTCTCTACAGACTTTGCATGTGGAAATAGGGCTGCATCCAGTAAAGATGTCTGCCACTTCTCACCATTTTCAGAGACTGAAACCAGGCTGCTTTCAGGGAAGAAGTGTACATCCTGAATTCAATTTTTTAGTGGACTGGACAGGGAAATGTGCTAAACAAGAGACAGCCAGAAACAATAAGAATGTTGGGGGGCCAAGCATGACTTAGCAGGGTGCTGGGGAAAGTGAGATGCAGGAGGGAGGCTGAGGAGTGTCAGAGGAATTTGGAGTGTAGGAGGCTAACTGAAGAGCAGCAGGAGGAGACTGAGGAAAGTTCAGGGAAATAGGGATGCCAGAGGGAAAATGGAAGGGGAGTGTGAGTCTGGGAGGAGACTGAGTGGCTAGAAAGGGAGACAGGGAGGGGATTCATAATTGAGGAGTGTGGAGGAGGTTGGGATGGCAGCTTCTCCAGTCCAGCGATTAGGAGAGGACCAAAGAAGTTTCCTTCTGAGCCTCCAGTGGTGAGGATCCCCCTTTTTGCATTGCATTTCAGTTTGAATTTTGATCCTGGAATGATCACACACAATTGCGGAGAAGCAGCTTTTCTCTAAAGGCTAAATAACTAAAGTTAAAACCTCCCTACAATATATTATTTTGTAAAAGTTCATGATTTTTTAAAACAATCTCATGAGTTTGGGGGGCCTGAATCATGATTTTTGAATGCTGGGGTTTGGCAATACAGTATACAGCCTGATAAGTGTGTAATAGAAACATGAAACTAACGCTGGGGAATGTTATTATTCCAGTACTGGTCAGAAGTTGTTGCCTGTGGGGAAGGCAGAGAGGATGGTGTAGGGCAGATTCAACAGCTTCTTAAAACAAGGCCTATGTGGCAATCTATGGCTACCAGGACAGCCCCCAATAATATTTTAGTTTGCAATGTTCAAAAGGACTCTGAGTAGGAAAGAAGTTTGCTAAGTTGATTTTCCTATGATGAGAAAGCAAACCCACACGTGTCAGTAACTTCTGAATCCTGGAGAAAACTTTTTCCCACCTTCCTGTTTGATCGAGAGACCGTTATATCCACCTGGAGATTTCTCCACTTGCATCATTTCCAAAATGGTACTAGAATAAATTCTCCTTGAAATTCAGCCATGATCAATGTCAATGGCAGAGAAGAACATGAAAATTTTCTTTACCCATAAGTGACCTCTGTACAGTTAGGGCTCCCCTGCAGCTTTAACTTATGCCAGATCTGTATGGCTGAAAATGAGGGAGTTCTATTGTTCCTACAAATTTTTCAGCATAAGCATTATGAGTAAGGATGGACAAACTGATTAAGGTAATATCCCTAAACACTGCCAAGATTTTTAGAATCACACCAGAATGGAACTTAAAGTAGGATGCTAAGCCTTCACCCACTCTTCTGCCCCCATGGAAGGGATGATGATATCAGACAGTGCAATCCATGGCTTATTGGGAGGAGTAGGGTGTGTGTGTGTATGTGCATGTGTTTTGCCTGTTAAGTAGGAAAAGGCAATTATTACTGTTTTCATTATAGTAGCACTAGAGGCTCAACTAAGATTGGGACCCCCATCGTGTTAGGCATTGTACATATACTGTGACAGACCCAGACCAGTGGGGTACAGGAGTCTGGTAGAGGGCAAATATACTGATCACTGGATGAGTAGTTTTCTGTTCCCTGAGTGACCAGAGCAGGGGCTGCACTAGTGTAATCAGGAACCTGCTAGAACCAATTAAGGCAGACAGGCTGATTAGATCACCTGCAGCCAATCAAGGCAGGCCAATCAGGGCACCTGGGTTTAAAAAGGAGCTCACTCCAGTCAGGCGAGGAGGAGCCAGAGGAGTGAAAGGTGTGTTGAGGAGCTGGTAGCAAGAAGACACAAGGAGCTGAGAGTGAGAGGGTGTGCTGCTGGAGGATTAGGGAGTACAAGCGTTATCAGACACCAGAGGAAGTCCTGTGGTGAGGATAAAGAAGGTGTTTGGAGGACGGCCGATGGGGAACTAGCTCAGGGAGTTGTAGCTGTCATGGAGTTGTTACAAGAGGCACTATATACAGCTGCACTCCACAGGGCCCTGGGCTGGAACCCAGAGTAGAGGTGGGGCCCAGGTTCCCCAAACCTCCCAACTCCTGATCAGACACAGGAGAAGTTGATCCAGACTATGGAAAGATCATTGAGGTGAGCAAATCTGCCAATAAGTGCAGGACCCACAAAGGTAGAGGAGGAACTTTGTCACAACTGGTGTCGGAAGTGGGATTTGGTGATTTAAAAAAATAATGTAGAGGGTTTATTTTTTTTTAACCACAATGGATGACTTAGTATGGGCATTGATACAAGCTATGCGGCCCAGCAGGAGGCTACCTGTGTCCTGGCAGCTGCCCAATAGGAGGCAGTGCAGCTGCAGCAAGAGACTAATTGCTATGCGATGGACCAGGCTTCTCAAGACCGGGCTAGTTTGTGGGAACTGATAACCAGGTAAGAACCCTTACAGAGCTGACCGCAGCCATGATGGGACGCAGATCATACGGGCCAAGCCATTGCTGCAGAAATGACATGGGAGGAGATGTAGAGGCATACTTTGGCCTTTGAGAGGACAGCCCCTACGGAAGGCCTGGCCTCGAGATCAGTGGTCTGGCATCCTTGCCCCATTCCTGTGTGAGAGACCAGAAGGCTTACTATGATCTGTCTGAAGAGGCTGCAGCAAACTACCTCCAGTTGAAAGCAGAGATCTGGCCAGATCTGGGGTAATGACCGCAGTGGGGGCCCAGCGGTTCACAAGTGGAGGTACCAGGAACACTATATATGCCCGACAGGTCCCAATTGTATGTCCTCATTCCCATTTTCGCCAAGTAGAAAGTGGTGTGATGAATGGGAGGGTCCCGGAGTCCGGAAGAGATACTAGAAGGTACTGCGTCATTTTGACCGATTACTGAGGGGATACTGCCAGACCTTCGTGTCTGGTAAGCGCAGAACGAAGCCCTCACCTATGATGAGGGCTGTGTGCACTGGTAGAGGAGGTGCCACAGGACGGCGAGGAGGGACTACCCGACCAGTTAAGGAAGAGGCACCCCAGGTTAAACACAGCACCAAGCCCTAGAGCTTGGGTGAACTGGGTCTACCAGGAGGGCCCAGGTGGAAAAAGAGAGGGGCTGAAGGCTCACCAGAAGCCACAAAGAGTCGGAGCACGGAGGGAGAAGAGGATCATGATGTTAGACTGACCAAACCAAGAGACTAGGGAATGTCTAGGCTCCATACAGGTGTTATGCCTGCGGGGAGTGGGGACATATAGCTGCACAGTGTCCCAGTGCTGAAGACCCAATGCTGAGGAGCTGATGCAGTGTAACCTGGGGAACTGGGCAGACCCATGCTCCCTAATCCACCTTGTGGGGGTCTCACTAACCCCACATATGTACACCAGACCAGTGAAACTACATGGCATAGAGACCACGGCACTGGTTGATTCGGGCAGTGCTATCACATTTGTCTCGGGGAAGCTCGTCAAGTATAGTCAGCTGCTGCGGGCTAAGCATACAGGGATAACACGCATCCATGGGACAGTTGGTTATTACCCCACCATCCCAGTAAAATTCGAGATTCAGGGGAACACTACTGAGGTAGCAGCAGGTGTAGTGCCTAAAGTCCCATACCCAGTGCTCATAGGGAGGGACTTCCCAGGATTTGGAAACTTACTCCCAGTAGGAGGATTGGAGGCAAAGGGGAACCCTGAAGTTAGTGAGGCATCCACAGTAGACTGTCAACCTCCAGTTTTCTCTGAAATATCCCTAGATTTATTTTCCATTCCCAGACAGGGTAGAAAGTCAAAAAGGGAAAGGAGGGCAGCTAAGGCCTTGGGAACCCAAATACTGACTCAAAGCCAGAGGGTCGCTCTCATAGGTAGGCAGATCCGAGCAGCTGAAAAGGAGGCCACCCAGGAGGGAGAAGCACCCGAGTCTGACCCCTACCCTAACGCTTCTGAACAATTAGAGGCAACAGAGACTGGGCCCCTAGATCTTGGGCAGATTAGCCCCAGGAGAGGAAATTTTGGACAGGACCAGGCTGAAGACCCAAGGTACGACAACATTAGGAAGGAGGTGACTTGGAAGGGAAGGGAAAACCCAGGGACCAGGACCCTACTTCATCATGAAGAAGAATCTCTTATACCAGGTTGCACCAGTGCAGGGGCAGAAGGTACAGCAGATCCTAGTACCTCAAAAATACCAGAATGCTGTATTAAGTCTTGCTCATAGTCATCTTTTTGGGGGACATTTGAGGGTAGAGAAGACCCTGGCATGAGTCCTATGATGGTTCTTCTGGCCCAGAGTACATGAAGAAGTGCACAGGTACGGTGCGTCCTGCCCGGAGTGTCAGCTGCTATCATAAGCATTCCCAAATCTGGACCTTAGCGTCCAGAAATCTGGGTGCCTGCATGAACCCCTCTAAGCTTAATTACCAGCTCAGATTTGATCTCACTGCCACCAGCCAAGTGATTTCCAGGACTTGGGTTTAAAAAGGAGCTCACTCCAGTCAGGCGAGGAGGAGCCAGAGGATTGAAAGTACATGTGAGGAGCTGGGAACAAGAGGCACAAGGAGCTGAGAGTGAGAGGGTGTGCTGCTGGAGGATTAAGGAGTACAAGCGTTATCAGACACCAGGAGGAAGGTCCTGTGGTGAGGATAAAGAAGGTATTTGGAGGAGGCCATGGGGAACTACCCCAGGGAGTTGTAGCTGTCATGGAGTTGTTACAAGACCACTATAGACAGCTGCAATCCATAGGGCCCTGGGCTGGAACTCGGAGTAGAGGTGGGGCCCGGGTTCCCCCCAAACCTCCCAACTCCTGATCAGACACAGGAGTTGATCCAGACTGTGGGAAAGATCACTGAGGTGAGCAAATCTGCCAATAAGCGCAGGACCCATCAAGGTAGAGGAGGAACTTTGTCACAATACATAATAAGGGGCAGTCCCTGCCTCAGATAGTTTACAATCTAAATAGAGAAAATAGAAAAAGGGTAGGAGAAAAAAAGCCTAGTAGTATTATCCCCATTTTAGAGATGAGGAACTGACGTACAAAGAGATTGGGTTGTGCCCCTATGTGCAACAGAATTTAAAACTGTACCCACATTTCCTTAGCCCTCGCCAATGTCTTAACTACAGCCTTCCTTTGTTGAAGATAAAGAATCTTGTGGGAAAAGGCTTTAGAGCTTCAAATAAATTTCAGATTATAATTCCAATACTGAAATGCTTATTCAAACTAAACTCCAAATCCAACTCTCTTGGGGCAATACACTGTTAAAGTAGCTATCAGTAAATGATCTGTACAGCAGATCCAGGAAGCAGACAATGGTGATAGTTGTGTGGGGGGTAAAATATGCAGTGGGTTGCAGTGGCAGGGATTATGGCTATAACCCTTTAATCTAATTTATGACTCATATTTCAAAAAATGTTTATAATTGAAGTCTAAAATATAACTTTGATTAATATTTGTGAAAGTATCTAATGCCTTCATTTGTTCCACAGTTTCAATTTACTGCTTAACAACTGATACTATCGATTATAGTCCTAAAGTAAAACTTCTCAGTAATCTACAGTATTTAGCTAGGGTATTTGAAAAGCCCTAGAGTATCAGTATAAAGAAGCAATTTGGCAATGAGTCTTTCTTTTGTCTCTGTAGCTTTTGCAGTAAATTTAGAACAGAAGTGCACTTTCCTGGAATAAAAATGCATGGCTTGTTGGCTACAAGTGTATCTTTGCTGCTTCACAATTTTAGAATTAGATGATGGACTTATTTAGTAGACAGTGGATGGCAAAAAGTAAAACCCCATAATTTAAAACATTCCACTTCACTGCATTCCAAGAAAAACATGGACCGGTGAACAAAACCAGCAGTACTGTAATAAGAAAACAACTAGGTGCATTTTTTCCAAAACCTAAAAACCAGGAATCTAAATGTATGAGTTACTGGCTAAAAATTCCATTTTCATGTCTCAGTTTCTCTGAGCACTTGAAAAACAACCTAGACCTGATAAATATTTTTTTTTCAATACTCATCAACTGAGACTCCAGGCTAAGATGTAGGCAGCATGTATCTGTCCTTAATCTAATGCAGTGACTTTATCTTTTAAACTAAAATATTAACTTATTTCTTTAAGAAATACTGTATCATTACAATATTTGTTTTGTAATACCCAGATTAAAGTTGTGTGGTGAAGGTTTTTTTTTAAATGATCATAATAATTTATATTGACACTGTGGCTTTCATTCTGTTTATTCCCAGTGCGCTTCCTGAACTTCATGTACTACAGTCTGAGATATACATCCACCATTGCTAAAACACAATCACTTCTGGGATGAGTCATGGCGCACAACTGACACACAGCACAGGCTCTGATTCAGTAAACCATATAAGCATGTGCTTAGCTTTAGTAGATGCTTAAGTCCTACTGAAGACCTATTCAGTAAAACATTTCTAAGCATCTGCCTAAATCCATCCCTATTCCACAGGTGCTCAACTTTAACACATGTTTATGTCCTCCTAAAGATCATACAGTCAATGGCTTAAACATATGTTTGAAGTTAAGCATATGCTTAAGTATTTTGCTGAATCAGGGCCACAAAACACAAGAGGCTGGGGGAAATTTTAGCTAAATTGTCCAGGAAAAGCCCTGTTCTTACAAAAAGCACTATAGTATCTTTGCCTTGCTCTTTAAGAGTTTAGCTGAAAAACCCATCTACTGTAAATTGTATGGTGCTCAGTTTATGTACCTAAGAAAGGTGAAGGGGATGAGTCAACAATCATAGTGTCAAAGACTTGTTAGTGCAAACTGAGAAGAAATTCTAGTCCTCTGAAGGCCTGGAAAGCCCCTGAGGCAGGGGAGCCAGTGTAATTCCACTGTGTAGAATGGAGGAAGGTGTGGGATTTGAGGGCTTGTGAAGGGGTCTGCAGCAATTGAATGTCCTGGAGGACAGTTCTGTAGGATTGTCCTCCTTGTAAAAATGCAAGAAATATTGGGAAGGGAGAGGGAAGGAGTGGGGGTGACGGAGCACAGAGAGTATGGATCAAGGGGATCCATGGATCCACCAGCCATTCCCTCTCCATACAAAAAGGACCACCTCAGATTTAATGGGACACTGCTGTCCTGATGCTCTGCTGTTGCTCCATGAGCTGATGAAAGAATGATCTCTTTCCCTCAACTCCATGCAGTGACCTTGTGCACAGCCAGTTTGCTTGGACTGTGCACAGAGACTAGGATTTTCCTCTGTTGCTTATACCACTAAATGTACCTATAAATCGAGCTCGGACTTCTTTCCTAAGAGCATTTCTCCCTAAGTTTAACCCTCCTTCTTTAAGTTTCTGAAGGGAATAGGGCGGAAGAAGGTCTGGTCAGCCAACAGGAATGATGCTACACTTGTGCTTACATCCTGGTCAGGGCTAGTAACATCCTCAACACGGTTTTATGCCTATTCCACCTCTGTAGAATAATATAACTCTAAAGTAGGAATGGGAGGACAAGTGGGGAGGGTTGGTCAAAACAACTTTCATCCCCTGGTGGGATCTGTGTGAGGATAGTCTGTTTTCACTGAAGTGCGGAAGAATTAAATGGTTCTTGCTATCATTTGTGCTCTCCTTACACATACAGCCAATTTTTAAATCCTTGCTCTGACGGTCCCAATATTGTCAGCATTTTGCTATAACGGGCCAGAAGAGGCAGACAACCACCTGTAAAGTTCAGACAGATCACTAAATTTCAGTGTTGTTTTTCCCAGCTCTCAGTGCCAGTTTGGGTAGGGTTAATATGTGCTCCTAAGGCAGGCCACAGACAGTAAGTCAAAAAAATTAGGGCTAGATACTTCTTTTCAGTTACACCAGCTTTATACTAGTGCAATTCCTTTCAGTTCCGGGGGGTTATGTCTGGTTAACACAAGTGCAAATGAGATCACAAGAAGATTTTTTTACTTTTTAATAGTGTGGGCTAAATCCTGCAGTCCTGACTTGGGCAAAACTCGCATTGACTTCTTCATGATCATTAGGTCAATTTGTCTTAAGAATCCCGTGTATAGTAGTTTTCAAGTGATATATTTTAAAAGTGTGTTTGAATATGCAATATCACGCAGATGTGGATTAAGATTTACTGGGGCCCTGGGCACAAAGAACATTTGGGCACCTCCACACCAGGGGGTCCAGGGGCGTCAGACTGGGAGAACCAGGGCACCATGCCCCCTTCGCTTTTAAATGCAGAAGAGCCATGCCAGCCCACTTTTTAACATGAGTCTAGTAGCTTCAGGCACGTGCAGACTAGTGGCGGCAGAGGTTGTGCTTTGTGGCATAGCCCCTGCTAACAGCACCAGCCTCTTTCCAGTGGTGGGGGGGGGGGCGCTGATGTGGGCCTTAAAACTCTTTGCCATGGGGCCCCTGCTCCTTCTCTTCCCCCAAGGCCCTGCCTCTGCTCCTCCTCTTCCTCATGAGGCCCTGTCCCATGGCCAGGCCAGAAACAGAGCAGGGCCATAGTATGACCCACCCAGGGAACCCGGGCTGCTGTGGGGAGAGCTGGACCCTCCACCTGCCCTGGCTGGAGCAGACCTTGCCAATGTCCCCACCCCTAAGGCGCACCACACAGGGTAGGTAGAGGGTCCAGTTTTCCCCACAGCAGCCCGGGTTCCCTGGGTGGCTCTTACTATGGCCTGGCTCTGGTTTCTGGCCTGGCCAGGGGGTGGGGCCTCAGGAGGAAGAGGAGGAGCAGGGGCGAGGCTTTGGGGGAAGAGGAGAAGCAGAGGAGGGACCACAGATCCAGTGCTGGTGGCCCTCCCACACTTCTACATGGGTTCAGGCATTCCTGCAGGTGCCCCCAAATTGGCCAGCTTCCCTGCACATGAGCCCTGTGAGTCCATGCGTTAATCCACCACTGATACCATGCCTCTATGAGCTGTACTGTAGTCTCTGCTCTATATCACTTTTGTCATTTATAGGAATGATTCACAATCCCAGTAAGAACAGTGCAGTTTATCATAGGCATAACATATGGGGCCATGCTGACACCAATCTAACACCATATATAGGAAATCTGTTCTCAGATCTCAGAGTTTCACAATAGATATCAGCTTCAGTTCTGTTCTTCCTCCCTGGACAGACCTTCTAGTGACACATTGGCCAAGATTTTCAAAATTAACTAGTAATTTTGGATACATTAAATTTTGGGTGCCGAACTGAAAACACCTTAAAGGGGTCTGATTTTTAAAATATTTTTCTGACTGGGCATCCAAAAAACTAGGTAATCAAATCACTAGTTACTTTTAAAAAAATTGGTGCACATGTAGGGAATGCAAAATATCTAAGCTGAAACCCACCATTAGATCAAAATACAAAATGTTGCTGTTAGCAAAAAGCAGCCAAACAAAAATAATGTAATTTGTTTAATTTGTTGTTAATAAAAAACTGAGGATAGGGAGCAAAATTGATCATGACATGAAATTTTTGCTTTATATCTGTACATGACAGTTGTGATACAGCATGGCCAGAGGGCAGCATAAGAGTGTTAGCAGGGGGCCTTATTCCCTGCCAAGGGAGGAAGGTTTGCTTTAGATTAACTAGAGCACCTGACTCCAGTTAGAGCACCTGACTCCAGTTAGAGCACCTGACTCCAGTCATGGGATATAAACCCCTGCTTCAGTCAGACAGGGGGTGGTAGTTGAAGGAGAAAGGTTGGATTGGAGCAGAGTGCAGATTGCAGAAGAGAAGAGTTTGTCCAGAGAGAAATAGAAGGTTTGGAGGAGTGCTGCGGTGGATTGGGAAGCCCAACAGAAACCCTAGGTAAGGGGCACCAGGCTTGTATAGAAGAGAGGCGAGAAGCCCTTCACAAGCTGACGGGTATGAGAGGGAAGTAACCCAGGGGAAGAAACCGCTAGTCAAGTGGTTCACCACAACCCCAGGGCCCCTGGGTTGGGACCTGGAGTAGAGGGCGGGCCCAGGTCCCTCCCTCTCCACTCCCCTCCTCCAAGGACACTAGGGGAGTGATTAAGAACTGGTTCAGAGGCAAGCAATAGCGCCCAGAGAAGAGAAAGCGCGAGACCCAGCAGAACAGTACCGGCAATTTGCCACACAGTACTGAGATCAACTGTATTTTAAAGAGTTATTGATAGGTGGAACTAGTAATGTGTTTTCTAATGTATTTTCTTTGAGTTCCATTTATACAAAATTGCTAGTATATGCTGGTCTGTTTTTATTCACCTATCTACATGCTTAATGTGGGGGCTCTATTCCAGGATTTTTACTAGGACACTTTCCAATAGCATAGTACATCTCTTAGGGAAGATTATTTTAAATTATAGTTAGTTTCAGATGAGGCTCCCAAGTCCCAGGTAACTTACACTGTTTGTTAATAAGAGGGCCACTGCATGGAATAGATGATTTCTGCAGTCATCTTTGTGATTACAGCCATCAGTATTTTATCTCCCATTCGGAAGCTGGGCAAAAGGCAGCTTCACAACAGTATTTAGTATAACTCCATGACGGACAAGCAAATAGCACCAAAATGTGGTGTATCAAATGCATCTCCCCGAGGAGGTTCAGTGTGACTACTCCATTATGTGCTCTGACCTTTGTTGCCTGAAGGACACCAAGTTTGTTCCTGAATCTGTGTCTTTCAACCTTTGTGTTGCCTGTTCTACTTTCATATGTATTATAATAAGTGCCATAAACAGCAAGTTAGCATTGCTAGTTTGTGTTGTTTTATTGTACTTCTTGTACACTCAAAGCTTTGTTATCAGAACAAAAACATCCTCAGTCCACAGATTAACCATTTATTTCTAGAGAAGACGTGTGGTCTTGTGGCTTGGGCATGAGACTGAGCTTCAAAAGATCTGCTTTCTAATTCCAGGTTGCTATGGATTTCTTATGTAACCTTGGGTAAGTCACTTAAACTTCTTTTACTTTAGTATCCCAATCTAAAAAATTGGGCTTGTGAGGTTTAAATTATGCTGCTAAACTGCTTTGAGATGTATAGAAAGTGCTGCCAAAGTGCAAAGTATTATTCAGTGAAAAGATTTCATCTGAATCTCTTGTGAGGCATATACTTTATCATGTAGTACTGTAGTCAGACTATGGTGTGCTGTCGTACATTGGGCCATTACTGTAGGATAAAATAGTGTTTACTTAAGATTCGAAGGCAAGGTCATGTGTAAAATGGTTAGTTATTCCTATGGTAATGTATAATAATGATAAATGGACTAACTTCTTGGAGTTTGAGGTTGTGACATCCTCACAAACTACTTTTCAAGTTTCCAAATATTATATAATTAGTTCATACTGAAACTTTTTTCCTGTGATTTCAATGCCTGCCTTTTTTTCCAAGATGCTTAGTGTTATCAAAACTTTTTTGCTCGTTAAAGGAAGCTTGTGCTACATATCCAGGGGAGAATATCACCCTGCAGAAGCAAAAGCTGTCTGGCAAAAGGTGAGTGTCCTATATTGATATGGAATATTTAATGTATTAAATTTTTCTTAGAAATTCTCTCTCCTTCCCATCTTTATGCCTTTTTACACATTTGCTATTCTGCTTTTTACTTCAGTTTTTACTGGATCTCTCCACTTTCCTCTGCTCCTCTTTTTCTTTGTGTCCTAAGAAAAACTTGTACCCAGTAGTGTTTGGGTTTCAGTCAACCTTCAACACATGATGCTGAGCTGGTTTGAAGGTAAGCAAAACAGATTCACTCATTCCAGCTAATAAATGGCAATATCTTCAGATCAAATGACACACAAGATATTGTTATAACTACTGGACCTGTAGTTGATATGTCAAAAGGTGATTGGCTATTTCATTCATGTTACTATTTGTTAAGAATATTGATGTATGAAGTACACCCACTGAGAAGATTGGGGCAGAAGAAAACTATTTTGAAATAAATTATAATAAAAGCCTGGGGCAAAAGAAAAAAAATATATAATCCAAGGGGTCCAAAGAAAGGGAAATGCAAAGGGAAAGCAGTGAGGAAGGCAATACTCACAAGGCAAGAAAACAAAATGATGCTTTGGCCTATTAGGAAAAAAAATGTGACATTCATTGTATTACAGTGTAGTTAGACAAGGAGTGAGATTGTTGACTCAGTGGTAAGTCTTTTGTTGGGCTCCTAAATTCACTACACATTATAATTCCCTATCTGCCGCATGACTGCTAGCTTTTTCATAAGTTGCAAGCAGAATGTGCACCTTGAGTCATGCACATTTTAAAAAAATATAGCAATATGATCTATTTAGAGAGGGCCCTAAGCATTTTGAGACCAAGTGTATCATTTTTCACGGTTTTCCACTGGGAGTTATTTATGAAAATATATTTCTTCTTTTGGGGTTTGTACCACTATATTTCTTAATTATTACTGACATTTTGCCCATTACACCATGAGCTTCCTCAAAGGACAGGAAAAGAGAGCCAGTTGATTTTAATAACCAAGTGTAAACCAAATAAATTTAACAGCTACACTGTGCTATCAAAGCAACAAATTGATGCATTCAAAGTTCCCTAATTACTTAAATATAAAGACAGAGAAAGAATGGTTTGTGTTGCTGGTATGGAAACTTCAGGTTTTAGGGGCACTGTCGTTATGTGGGTAGTCATTTAAACTCCATGAGTTTAGGAGATGAAATGCTGAGGTCTGGTTCTTTCCCACTGATTAGTTTGTTAACTCCACTTACCATAGCTCAAAATTTTGCATTTTTGAAAGTTTGCACATTCAGAATTTGATGGGAAGTACTGTGGCAGCTCTCATTCATATTTTGGCCTTGCGGAGAGGAGTCAAGAGGGATAGAATAATATATAGTTTCACGTTCATTTTCAGGGCTAGATTATGCCGTTAAAATACAGGCCCACCTTGAGTACAATATTTCCTGGAGCTCCTAGTTTGCAGGCAGAGCTTGCCAGCTGCACCACCCCTTTGGAGAGTGCAGCATGCCCTCTGTGGTTGGCCTGCTCTTGTCCATTCTTTTCTGAGTGGCTTGCACACTCAGGCACTAGCTAGGTGCATTCAAGAGTGCTGTTTTGTTGTAGGGGTCCCCTAGTGACTGGGAAATCCTCCCTCTTGCCCATAGTCACCAACTGTCTCACTCCCAGTCCCATCCAGAGAAGTGGAAATTAATATTTTGAGGTTTCATAGCCCCTTTTCCCTCTTCTTCCTGGATAACTAATGGAAACTTGCTCTCATTGAGGCAGGTTACAGTAACTTTGGGCCAAGGGCCATTAAAAAATCTTCCTTGGATTATTGATCACCCAGGAGAAAAACTATATCTATGGAGTCATTCAGTGTGATTCTAAGTGCTCAATTGCTATATTTGCTTGGCTAAAGAGAATCATAGATTTCTTCACTGACCAAGAACAAGCAGGGAGCGCCTACTCCACTATTCCACAAAGAAAGAGTTCTTTCCCTTGGCAATAAGGAACAGTCTCCCTACCTGCAGCTCCAGCCCATAGCTTCATAGTTCCACATAATTTCTATGGGCCAGTCAGTTGCAAACTGGCTCATTTGCTGTAGAACAGGCCCCAGGGGTTTTTCAGTCTCTCTAGTCCTGTTTGTTGTTTTATGGAAATCTGTGCAAAGCTTACGAATTTTGATTTGTTGCCATGTGAACTTTCTTCAATGGACACCTGAATTTCACTTACTGGTAAGTTTCAGGCTTGAACAAATCAAAAAGAAGCTCAACCAAAATTGTTGCATTATGATAATCATCATTGAGTATTTATATTGCTAAAGCATCTAGAAGTCCCAGTCAGTGCTGGGGCTGCATAGTGCTATGCGCTTTACAAACTCTTACATAGACAAACTCTCCATGGTGAGGAACTTGGAATCTAAATTACAGCTGGCTTTGCATGGAAACATGCAAAACCATGTGCTTCACATATTTTCATATCAAAACCATCTATCACCGCAGGTTCACTTGAATCTGGTCTCAGATTCAAGAATCCCTGGGTTGCATTTCAGAGAACAAAGCTTGAAACCCAATGAGGTTCATGATAAAGATTTCTCATGGCTTTAGTTGTAAATTTGCTGGATTTAATTTGTTTATAATTGTCAATGGATAGTCCTCACAGGATTGGGCCTTCAGTTCCCATTGACTTCAGTTAGATTAAACTTTCTAGCACCTTAACGAATAAGGCCCAAAGGCTATTGTGCAGGGCTCTAACATATAGACATTTGAATGAACACTGTCAAATTACATAGGACCTTTCATAGTTGCATATTATAGTAGAAAATGTGCCCCACACTTTACATCTGTGATTATTTTTTCATTGAACAGTTAAAAATCTAAATGGAGTGGTTGCACTTGGATTTGCTTATCCTGTAGGAATTACACTAAATGATTTTTTGTTTTTAATTAATCAGTGCTGAAACAACAGAATTAAGAAGGTTGAATAAGAACTTTAAATATCACTGGTCAAATTCATGTCTCTGTTTCACTCTGTGTTTATGCCAGTGAAGCTCCAGAAACTTGGTAGTATATTTGGAACAGACATGACATTTTGACATTGTCCTTTTAGTTGTTTGTGTATTTTCTCAAAATACATTATATGCACTTAGGGCCAGATTTTCAAAGGCATTTAGGCACCTAAAGATGCAGATAGGCCCCCAGAGGGATTTTCAAAATACTTAGGCAGCTGACTCCCATTGTGGGAGTTAGACACCTCGGTGTTTTTGAAAATCCCACTAGGTACCTATCTGCATCTTTAAGTGTTTACATACCATTGAAAATCAGGCCCTTAATACCTTGATTATGATGATATCAAACTACATTACAAACATTGTTTAATTTAATCTCATCACCTGTGCAAAGCAGGTAAGAAATATCAGTGCCACCCGATAGGTAAACTGAGTCAAACAGAAGCTAAGGTCCAGATGTTCAAAGGCATTTAAGCACCTAACTTCCACTGAAATTAATGGAAATTAGGTGCCTAAAAACTTTTGGAGATCTGGACCTAAGTGTCTTACTCAAATCACGCAATGAATCAATTACAGGTTAGGAATGGGATTGAGGAGTTTATCCTTCTAGGTTCCTAGCCCAGGCACGGTACACAAAGTCTAAAGCATGCACGAAAGAATAAAACAACACAGATTTCAGGAAAAACACAATTATATGATAAAGTAGTTTAAAAAGAAAAGACCCTTGTGAACTCTGAAAAACATGATTGCAAATCTTGCCTTTTTTTAATGACCACACTTATTTGTTTCTCTTAGTACTTCATCCAGAGTTAACTTTAGGAGTCCAGTGCTCTCTGTATAGAAATTAACTGAAGATGACTAGAGCAATTCATATATTTGCTTGTGTCCCTTGAAATCAAACTTTCCCTTTTCAGTCTACATATAAAAGAAACTCCTATAAATAGCTGCAAATCTAAATATATTTCAAACTTCTTCTGAAACAGGCACAGGAACAAATGCAATTTCATTTCTTCTGTTTAAGGAATAAAAATCTTTTTGACTCACTTTGTAACTTTGAAACACTGCAAACTTTTTTCGTCTTAGACAGTACTGAAGGCAAAACACTGCACTGTCTGCAAGGAATAATTTAAGCAGAAACAACTGCCATCTAAAACTAAAGCAGCACTTTTCCAACATGCCTTATAAAGGCTCTTGGGCGCTGGCTAAACAGCTGTTCAGATCCTAAAACTTGCTTAAAGCTCAAAATTATCACAACGACCAATTCAGCTGGACCTCAATAATTGTGATGCCTGGCTTATTTAAACAGACTCAGTACCAGGTGCCACTTCTGCCACCCAAATAATACATCAACACACATAAACCACCCCTACAAAAAAATCCCAATATTAGCATAACCTTTAAAAATTCCTGAATTGCATAGAAAAAAAAAAACAAAACCCTCACATTATTCAGTATGTAGGCTCTAATTTGCAAGTCAGACCACCTGACTGAATGAACTGCTACCTTTCTTACTTGAAGGACCCTGTGCAGACTTTGCTGTGTTATCTCTCTTTAATTTTCCTGTCCTTTCTATAAACTCATTATCCTAATTCACTAAACACTAATTCACTAGATACTTGATGTCTAGATATAACCAAGTCTCTGTCACACTTTTTTTTTCAACACATGTTTCTAATTCAGCAGTCTTGTTACATGTTGTCATGAAATAGCTCAACTGTCCTCATGGATTCTTCTGAGGAGTCTTAAGAGGTAGCCTTAGACAGGAACTTTCAATGCTTTAACGGTTTAAAATATATAGTCTGGACAAATACGTTTAAATAAACAAATAATCCTCCAGCACCACAAAAGGTCCCAGGGCCTAGGCTACTGTTTTATATCTCTCAAGAGTGTTAGGCCTACTGCCAGCATAAATCCATTCCATATTAGAAATCTAAAACCTCTCAGATGTATTCGGCGTAATGCCAGTGTTCAGCCATTCTGGATTGGAATTTAATTTAGTTCCTGTTATAGTTATCCCCTTATGTTTTTCAAGTGGGGAGACATAATCAAAAACTGAGATTGGTGATTATTGCTTTACAATAAAACTGCTATTGAAGCTTCTACTTTTGATACATTACCTATAGCCATCACTGTTATAAAGTCAAAGGCCAATTCCTGCATTTCGTACATCGTCAAAACTCCCATTGCCTTAAATCAGAGTTTTGGATAAGCAAGGAATGAAAAATCAGACCCAACATTTGTCAAGAGATACCACAGTTAGTTCCTATTCTAAGTGTATGGAAATACTCAGAACTAGTCGGTAACTGTTGGGAAATGATGACCTTTCAAATGGAGACCATGGTAGGGAACTGTATGCAAGCTTATTCACTGCAAAGATACCAATAATTTACCTATATTCAGGATTTTTGTCCTTTTGAATTGCTGACCAATTCAAAGCCCATGTGTATGTACCAGCTGTGGTATTAGGGACTGTGCCTTTAAGGGCTGAGATTCCCAGATGGAGAGTCTGGGAGGGGTGGTGAAAGCTCTTGTTGTGCAAAGGCAGTGAAACTGAACACTGAAAAATCAGAGTTCTTGCAGGCACCTCAATCACTGAACAGCACATGATATCATGAGTAAAGAGAAACTAAGAAAATACCCAGAGTGGAAGAATGGGGCAATAAAAGGCCTCATAAAAGTTCAAACTCTGGAAATGTGGAAAACAACTGGAAAAGGGTTTAATTGCAAGGAATGTGTCCCAGAAAAGAGGAAGACAGTCAGAAGCTTGCCTTATTTCTGACAAACTACAATGCTATTAATATTCTTAAGCATTTTATCTGAGTAGGAATACTGTAGAGGCTCCAGTCTGAAAACACTACGAAAAGCCAGTCCAGTGGCTTGGCAAGTTACAATGTGCTACCCCATGGGAAGCTGGGTCCCAGAAGTGATTTCAGATCTGTTCCTCCCCAAACCTGCAGATGCCAAAGGTGCTTAGAAATGACTGGACAATTTCCCCTCATAGATGGTGTCATCCAGATACTGGAAAAGCTGTTGTTGTTTTCAGTTAATTAATATTCAAAATAAATTTATTTTTGTCTCTGTTTAGGTGTCTATTATGTAATCTATAGCTGTTATCCAGCTCAGCAGCTGGAATATAATTTGCTTGGGGTTTATCTGGAAGCCTACAGTACATGCAGTCATGGAATTTAATACTGTATTTACTTTCAAGACCTTGGAAAATAGTTAACACTATAATAAAGCACTAGGGAGAGTGTGTGTTGGTGAATGCCCACGTACCCAAACTGTTCGGTAAGTGCACTTAAATGCGATGCTTTTTGCATAGGATGTTATTTATTTAATTGCTACTAATGTATTCTGGTGGAATTTTGTTTGAGAATGAGAGTTAGAGATTAGTAGCACCAGCTAGAGTCCTCAGACTGCGCTGAAAACATGTAAAGTTTGCAGCACAGCTCATGCAATGTAATATAATACTGACCTGCAACATCCTTGCTGCTCAGATCCTGGGCTTTCCTGCAATAAAGATTGACCAGTTACTGAATTATGCCAAATGGTGTGCTAGTTGAGATGTGCAAACTATTGTCCATTAGATTCCAAAATGTTACCAAAAGATTTATTTTGTGACCTAATGTTTAATATAATATCAAGAATATAATTTAGAATGATTCCTATCGTCTCTCCAGAATAGGCAAAGTCCATATTTCTAGAAATCCCACACAACAAAAATTTGAACCTGTACAATCTCACATATTGTCCTCAGTCACATGGCATTTCATAATGTCACTTAGAGGAAAATTCGGTCCATTCAGTTATAGATCCCTATCCTGCAAAGTCACTCATGTGACTTCAGTGCAATTAATTACATGTATGTGTTGCACAATGAGGCCCACAGCACAGAGCTATTAGTAGAAATGAAAACTTCTTGCTGTGTCCATCACACAAGTCTTATTTTATATATTGGGATGCCTTCCTTGAAGACAAGTGTGACACGAGTGATGATAAATAAGCATCCTGTATCACTACTGTGTCACTTCTCACAAACTGTGTGAATGTCTCATCCTAATCTGCCTAACCACTTATTCAAAAGTACCTAAATCCAGAAGAAGTAGGATTCAACCTACGCAAGTAGGGTGACCAGAAGTCCTGATTTTATAGGGACAGTCCTGATTTTTGGGTCTTTTCCTTATATAGGCTCCTATTACCTCCCACCCCTGTTCTGATTTTTCACATTTGCTGTCTGGTCACCCTACAGGCAAGCCATGCACCAGTCAAGTGCTGAGCATCACTCAGTACCTCAAAGATGGCTTTGAAAAGGGTATGATAACAGGTGCTGTGTCTGTCGACCTCTCAGCAACATATGACACTAAAATATACAACATGACGAAAGATCACCACCTAGTATGACTGATACAATCTCTATTAGAGAATCAATGTTTTTATGTTGAACTATGTGCAAAGCAGAGCTCATGTCTACAACAGAAAAACAGCCTACCACAAGGGAGTGTATTTCCCCCAGTACTTTTCAACATCTGCACATGTGATTAATGGATCTATCTAGGCACAAGAAGTTTCATCTATACTGATGACCTATGCATTGCTGCCCAAGTCAAGGATCTTGCCCAGACTGAAGTTATGCTAACATTGGCACTGTCTGGGCCCTCAATCTATTACACTGAGAACCAGTTGTGTGCCAACACAGTCAAAATGCAAATAAGTCTCTTCTGTCTTTGGAATCATGACACCAGTAGACAACTCAACATCATCTGGCATGGGGTTTCACTTGTCAACTGCTGGAATCCTGTTTACCTTGGAGTGATGCTAGACTACACGTTCTTCTTCAAGGCACATGAAGAAGACAACAGGCAAAGTTAGCACATGGGACAACATACTCAGGAAGTTTGCAGATTCAAAATGGGGGATGCACTAAGAGCCACTGCATTTGCAATTTGCCATTCAGTGCCCCAATACTCATGGCCAGTGTGGGAAAGTTCAGCTAGACCCTGTGCTGAAAGATTGCCACTACATCACAGGATTCTAAAATCAGTGAATATGAACAGCTTTTATGTGCTTCCTAGAATCACTCCACCACATGTCAGGAGGGCGATCACAAGCAAAATGGAATGCTTACAATAGGTTGAAGATACCAGACATCCACTACATGAACACACCATAGCAATTAGCCCCTGCAAATAGATAAAAATCTTCCTGCAGTGGAGCCACTTAAAAAATCACCGATGGCTACGCATCTGAAAATGTGGTGCATGCAGCTTGAAATACTTGATAAGGACATCAACATGCATATGGATATTGCTGAACACCTTCCTGTAGGCATGGAGAAGGATTGGTCAATCTGGTAGTGTTTAAATTCCAAACAAGATTTGGCAGCTCAAAAGTCAATATGTAGAAGTGGCACTATGTGACTGAGGTAAAACACAAACCATAGAATATCTGTTGGTCTGCCGGCTTCTGGACAAACTGTGTGCCGTGAAAGGTCTTCCCAGGGCTACAGACCCAGGCTACACCATGTGCCCAACACTGGAAAAACCTGTGATTGCAGTGGAAGGACATGAGATGAAGTGTCTTACTGATGTCCTAGATTTGTAAGCACTACACTTTTTTCTACATTGGTATCTTGCTAGGTACCATATATACAATTAATAACAGACTGAATGAGATGATGTAAGGTTGTTGCTGCTAATAAATACCTTTTGGGTACAAATAGAAAAATCTGTTATTGATTTGCACATTCATTCATTTGACATGCCAATCCTAAGGACAACTGCTAATCATATAGGAAATTATCACCTCTTGATTGCTGGGGAAGAAAATCAGCAATCCAGTTTTGTCCAGGCATGCTATTTTTCCATACAAGCTTTTTATCAAAAGAAAGTTGTGCAGTATAACATAAGCATGGAAACAGTTTAAGGACAAGCTTCACTAGTATTACCACTGAATGGAAGGTATTCTCTAGGCTATTCACAAAACAGGAGAGTTCTGGGTTAATTTCATTACAATAGTTGATATGTTCCCAAATGCAGCATATGCTTTTAAAGAAAAGATTCGGTAAAAATGAGACAGAGGATGTTCAGATCAATTAATTTTAGGAGTTAATCTTAAAAAATGGCTATTTTATAGTACAAGCTATCTAAACAAAAACAAAATGCTCAAATACGTACTTTTCAAAACCATAAAATGTCTGTTTGAAAGATGTCATTTCTTTCAATGGCTTAAAGTTTCTTCGAGGCAGGAAACTATGGAGGCTACAGTATAGCTGAACATCTGTCTTGTCATGTTGGCAGATATTAGGATTAAATTAACTAGAAATGAATAGAATGATATATGACAGGGTGCAGATGTCCCAGCCACAGTGTGATAATTTCATTGCAAAACTATGTAATGAATTCCATACATTACAGAAATACAAATATTTAGGTAATTGTGATGAAAAGGTATAATATGCAGTGGATAAACAGACTGTGAACCCAAGGGTATTTTTTGCTCACTATATCTCTGCAGTCATATCAAAATGATTTCATTTGGTTGAACGTAAGTCCATTATTATATCCTTCCTTTCTTTCTTTCTTCCCTTAGCATTTCTGAATCTGGATTGTATGAGGAACATTAGGAAACTTTCTTCATGTCTTCTTTCCTGATAGATTGGTTAGCTCCCATTCCTCTTTATACACAGTACATTGCTATGCTACATCTAAAGCTAACATTTCCGTGACTTCATAAAAGAGTTGAATTGATTCTGAAAGCTTTTTGGCTTTATGTAGTTTCTAAATTGGCACATGCTGCATCTGTGTTACTCGAATTAGAAGAACTATTCATATGTTACCACAGGTTATTCACAAATTTTCCTTTATTACTTGCAAATGGCCAATTGACATAGCACATGAGCTTCAGTGGAGTTCTGTGCAGTCCTCATGGATGCATAACACACGTATATATGAGGATATATTTTATTCTATGAGTGAAGAATTTAGCCATTCTGAAAAATAAAATATCTTTTCACAACAGGCAATGGGTTCTTTTTGGTGCTATAAGTATTCAGATTCAGACACAGTACATGCCCTCAAAGTACAGTTCACAGTTTTGGGCTAGATAGTCAGCCCCTGACTTCCACTTATGCACTTGCAAAGTTGAGCTTTATGGCTATCAGCACCTACAAGTGCACTTGAAAAACTTCAGCAGCAGTTCACAGCACATACAGGTGTCTGCACCTACATATTATAGGCCAGTGTATGTGCCCACACAGGTGGTGGCCAGTGTGAGGCCAGTGGAAAATGTTTATCTATAACAGTACTTTGATCGACAGATTAATCAGCTAATGTGACATCAACCTGAGAATATAGAAGCTTAGAACTTTCAAACCCCATTTGAGGCCAAAAAAAACCATAACTCCCCTATTGTTTCCTTCCTAGTATTATGATTGGTTGTTTCTTCTTATCTCTTTTTCTGGCAACATAGCAATGATGTCCACAACATTGCAGTACACTTGCAACAAACAGCTTCAGAGGTTATCGATTGCTATACCAGCTCTTCAGTGTTTCATCACCTGCAAAAGCTATTTATTGCCTGTATTCTCCTGTGCTATAAACATTACCTCTTAATTATTAAACAGATTTCTACTTTTTACACATATACTTTAGAGAATTTCAACCTGTTTTTTTAATAATCCGGCACTCCTTGGTCTGGCAACATCCGTGGTCCAGCATAGGCACCGACTCCATGGGAGTTCTGGGACTGAAGCACCCCCAGGGAAAAATTAGTGGCTGCAGTGTCAAGCTTCCCCCTCTGCTCCTTTCCTTCCGCACCTCTCAAGTGCCAGCTGCCCCACACTTACCAACTTCTCCCCCTCCCTCCTAGTGCTTCCAGAACGATGCAAACAGCTGATTCATAGCGTTCAAGCTCTGGGAGGGAGAGGGAGGACCTGGGGCTGGCAGCTGGGCTCTTGGGTGAAGTACTGGTGGCTGGGACCTGGGGCCACCATCAGGGCCCCGGACAGGGGGCTGTCGGCCAGGACCCCGGTGGCAGCAGGGCCCCCAGGCGGGGGACCATCCTGGGTGTGAAGTCTGAGGGTGCTGCAACACCCTCTGCACCACTACTTCCCATGCCTAAGGAGACCCTAAGGGCACTCTGCATTGCCCTCCCATTATTCGGAAAATTCTCTGGTTCAGCACCGGTCAGATCCCGAGGGTATCAGACTAGAGAAGTTCAACCTGTATTTTATTAGCACAAGTAAAACCTCCCCCTCCCCACATACAGGTTTCAGTGACTGCTGCAGTGTTTGGGGGTTTTATTGGGTTTAAATTGCTCTAATTCATTACAATTTATATTCCATCTTGACAAAGGTGGTAATCTGCTGAAAAGTGTCAAGTTCAGGTTCCAGTACATTAAACTAGTAACACACTGGTTACTTAGTTTCATCTCAGTTCTTTCTTGGTTCAGCCTCAATTTTATTATTTTTTTCTCTTTCTGCTTTCAAAGGAAAATATGCTGTTTAGTGACATATGTTTTTAAATGTGGAAAGAGCACAGTTCATTTTATAATGATGAAAGGCATATTTTGGATAATCATTTTTTTCCAAACAGATGCCCAGTTTATCTCACTTAAATCAACTGTTTCTACTGGACCAAATGCTGGATGAGTTAATTGAGCATGTCTTAAAAACAAAATGCTATCCTGATCAAGAAAATATGAAGAGGTGACTTGTATTAAGATTCTCAGCTTTCAGTAAAGGTATTTAGCTGTTTACTTATATTATCATAACAGAAGGGATGCATGAATTCAGCCCCCTGGAAATAATTCTGGATAATCTCACTCCATTACTTTCAGTGAAATTAAGTCTGCTCACTCTGCCCTAGTGAACCAACATCTCAGAGAAACAGGAAAGTAATATCTTATTCATGCAGTACAAAATAAGTGGCAGAAGGAAAGGGAGACTGAAAGATGTATTTCTTCAGTTTTTAATTTATGCCACTGACCCACCATTACTGTATTAGCTATCAATGGCTATATGCAGTGCAGGAAATAAATATTATTGGAAGCGCTGTTCATTACTGTCAGACAGATGCCCTGCTGTCTTGCACAGATTGCAGCTGTTCATTCATGTTCACTTTTAAAACTTGAAAATATTAGGTTTGGGGAATGTTGATGTCTTGTTTGCCTTCTTTTCTATGGAGTCCTCTTCTGAAAAGTAGAGAAGATACTCTTAAAATCAGACATTCTTGGATATCATAGCTATAAAACTTGATACTCTCAGTGCTTTGAATATGCTCATCTATCATTTCTGTGATATAGCTCACAGGCAGATGGCTCATGGGACCACACATTGAAATCTATTATCATTGCATTCCTTGTAGATAAGGAGTTTCAAGAGGGTGTCTGGAGCTGATGGGTGGGACAATCATTTTTCTGGCCAATACTGTGAATATTTTGCTAATTACTTATTTTGTACATGACCTAGAGACTTGATTAGAATATTTTAATCAATATAAATAAGTGGAAGACAGGATGATTCAGAATTACTAATAGGTTACGCAGTCTTGCATGCCTACATTGCTGATTTGAATATGGCTGGAGTGGGGGTGCAACCAAAAGATGATGCCTTTTTCAGTAGCTTTTGACCCCAATTCAGCTCCAGGTACTCACTTGACAATACAAACATCTCAGAGGAAGTTAAAGTGTCAATAGTGAGGCCAAAGACTGTATAATCCACATGAACCCAATATTCACGTTTGTCCCTCCCTAATGGCTAGACCACATAAAGTGGTTTATCAATCTGCTACTGACGCTGAACTAAGCCGGTCCTCTAGCTGAAGTAGTAGAAGTGCATGCTTGTAAATCCAAAAGGCCTTGGTTTATGGTCCACAAAAGCAGGGCTATCATGAACTACAGTTTCATCCCTCAAGGTCATCTGTCGAGGACAGGCTTGAAGCACTTGTACCACTGCTTGCTCTGCAGTGGCTGTTTGTAGTTAAATAGTGAAAAGAACTCAGTGTTTCCCAAGCAGTGGATCCTCATCCATCAGTAAGTTGCAGGGCCCTTGCATACACGCTTCTCCCAGCCCAGTGCAGAGGGGAGGTGCCAGAACTGTGTATTGGAGAGTGAGCCTGACCTACACTCACCCTGTAGTGGCAGCTGCTGTGCTGCAGGTCTGGGCCGAGCTCATCATTCTGGATGATGTCACCTGGCACACAGCCACCACTTCAGTTCAGTCAAACTTCAATGGTGCCATAACCCTGTGAGCCAGGTCACAGCAACACCATTCACTCCAGTTAGGCTCAGCTGCCTCTCTGTCATGAGAGACGGGTGTCTGACCTAATTTGAGTGGTGCTGTAATGCTATGTGCCAGGTCACACAACCTGGAGTGGGGATCTGGGCCCAGCCCTGTGAGACGGAAGCTGCCAATCCCACAGCTCCTCCCACCCTTGGGCTTCCACTCCATATCAAGCCAGGATTAGGGTTGTGGTACTGCAGTAGAGGGTACATATATAGATAGATAGATAGATAGATGTTGCAAAAAAGACAAAATAAAGTTGGTGGGTCATCTTAGTAAATGTTTGGTCTATGGGACTCTCAATCTGGTACCTCATACCTAACAAAAATACAGAATCATAAGAGAGCTGCAGCATGCCATCAGATCAGTGTGGACAAAAGCTTAGTGTCACATAACTAAAGTTGATAGGTACATAAATCTGACTCTATGGTCCAGATTCATAAAAGTACTTTGGCACCTAATTCCCACTGCTCTCTTAGCGTGATATCCTTTGTGAATGTGGACCTATTTGTTTGCAGAGTCTGTCATTCTTTGTATCTTTAAAAAAACAAAACACTTTCTGTCTCATTCTAAAAATAAACAGGACATCAATGCCAGCATAGTAGTCATGACCAACCTCACAACAATGATGCAGCATATTCTAGTGGAGGAGGAAAAGAATGGTAAGAAAAAAGAGTTCCGTTACTAGAATGATTTCATAGACATAATAAGGAGCAAGCATGTCCTCTACAGAACAGACCCGTGTTCAATGAAAGCATCTTCACAGGTGACGGAGCACAACACAACAAACACAGCAGGCTGATTCTGAATCCCACAGTCAAGGGAACCACCAGTGTATGTGTGTCCAATGGCCTAATATTGGGGGAAATAACCCAAATCCTCTTTTTACAGAACCTCAGGCACCAGGATTCAAGTCTAGATTGCTCTCCTAAAAGAAATAAGTTTAAATTGACAAAATAGGCGTCCCTACTTAAGAAAGACTCACAAAAGAGCTGGAATACAGACAGAACCAAACTAATTCTTAGAGTCAATGACACTCTAGGTGAGGTCAGGTTATGGGCAGAGGGAACTTGAGGAAACTCAACCTGTAGGTAATTTGTGTGAATAATAGAAAGAAATATATCCATGAACATGTGTTCAGCTTCAAAAGCAAAACCTGATTCTGTCTTCTTTGCAATCTTCTCACACTGCATTCTATGAATGTTCAGGTGCTTTACTAATGCAGATACTTACCAAGATGATTTTTTAGTTTGAATAGTCACTGATTTGTACTATTCTTACTACACATACTATCTCACTGATAGCAATGACACTACCTGTGTATTAAGGTACTACTCAGTGTGAGTTACATAACTGGGCCCTGAAAGTGAATTTTGGCTTGTACAGTCAAAATTTGTGTGTTGCTGCTGAGTTAAATCATATGGTATTGTATCTGGTCCCTCACTGAATGACTTAAATAATGCTCTGCAGACCAAGGTTTGTTTGCTGAACAATGACAAATAAACTGAAGCATTTTGTAGTCTGTTCACAAACAATTCATGAACAGGAAAGTCATCCAATAAGTTATTTGTTGTGAATTACTCACTTAGCTGTGCACTACAGTCATCTACTATTTTTAGGATAAAAGAGGTCTATGTTTTCCTATGTGACCACATGGGATTTTACATGAAAACAGATATTTGCTCCAGAATTAATATAAATTTAAGAAAAAAAAGAGGTGCGGTTTAGGGGGCACATGGTGATGAATAATGGTTTTCTTTGTTCATACTGAACCAGGGAAGTATTAACTGTAGATGACTTAATTTTCAGCAGCTTGATAGGTTTGGATTCTGCACACTGTTATAGTAGGGAGGGCACAGAAGAGATGTCATCTGAGTGGGGAGGGTGGTGTCAGGCGGCATGACAACTGCCCAGGGAAAAAGCAAACACACTACCTAAGGGGATCCTGGGGAAAGTGCATAAAGCAGCACCACTTGCTGCATTTTTTTTAAATAGGTGCACTATGTCCTCCACTGCACTATCATCCTCTGGGTCAGTTGACCATCTGTACCCACCATCCCACCAATCCTGACTTTTTTGTGTGTGCACAAAAGTGGGCATTTGTCCTGTTTGCTCTTGTTGACTTGCTGAGTTGGCAAGAGCAAACGTCCACTTTTGTCAAAAAAGGGGAGTGTGGAGGAATGTGCAGGAGGGGCAAGTGGCGCAGGGCTGTAGGCAGAGCTCAGGCAGGGGCTCAGGTGAGCAGTGACGCCAGCCCTGGTCTTGCATGGGAGGCACATGCTTCTGTATTTGCAGGATCAACCATAGGCGAGGAAGGGACTCTTATGACCTTCCCCGACAAAAACCCAGGGACAGATAATTTGGCTGGCTGTGAGAGAGAGACATTTGTGTCTATTTCCACTGTGATTGCTATTGCTTTGAGTACATAATCTGGTTTTCAGAGCTGCTGTGTGCCTTTAGCTCCCACAGTTTCCAATAGGCTTTATGGATGATTAGCACCTCTGAAAATCAGGCCAATACATATTTAAATGCTCAGATAAATACTTCTACCTTTTCCATCAGTACAGCAGGATGAATTTTCTTCTCAATTACTGTATTACAGCAAATTTTATAGTCACGCAGTGTGCCACTTCAGCTAAATAAATGATAGTTGTAGTTTATGGATGTTTAAACTTTATTTTTGTATCTTTGCTTTATGCAAGCAAGCTACCTTTCATGAATTTAAATCAGAAAATCGAGTTTACAAAATATTGAAGCATCTGTGATAAGTCCTCCTCATGGAAGCAACGCTATGAAAAGAGCTTATGTCGAATAGTCGTAAGCTGTGTTGAATGATTTTGTATCTCATCTGAGGCATTGTTGCATAAAATGCATTTCATGTTTTGAAAAAAATACAACTAGCATCTTTAGTTATTTTTAATGCTGAACAGTAGGGCCACTGGGAATATTGTGATTTCCAAGTTTTCTGATAGGACCACTTCACAGCAAAAATGGTGAAATACACTGCTATGAGTCTTTATTCATTTATTTATCATGCTGCAATTCCCTAAAAAAGAAAAGAATTATCCTGTGCAGAAAACATTGTGCTGATGGAGAGATAATCAGAGATTAAATTTAAATAATTTATACATAAAATTACTTTTGCCTAATGGTATAGTAGCTCAGTTAGCCATATGACAGTTTTACTACTATTTTGAAAATGGAAGTAATTACCATTCTGAAAAAGAGTGGGGTAGAGTAGTGAATACATACTGAGATTTACAGAAGCGCTTTGCCATATGCACTAGGTACTTTGTGTTTAGAAGTTTACTTTGGACTGTATAACTGGATTACAGTAGGTGTGTTTATTTTGTAGCACACAAGCTGTCAGAGATATGAGAGACCAAGAATGAGGAGTTGGGCATTTAGGGCTTGATCCACTCTCATTGAAATCAATGGAGTCTTTTGACTGACTAGTGGAAGTTGCCCTTAGGCCTTTAGGACCAGATTCTGAGTTGTGTTTATGCAGCAGTGAAAGACTCAGTAGCCGCCATGTTGTCCCATGTGAGAAATCTGGCATGCTATTGGGCACTTGAAAAAATAACAAATAATAATCACTGCGTAAATCAAATGTGCACAAGACTGATTAATCCTGAAGATGGGAAGGAGCTTTAAAAGAGATGGTAATATGCTATGGTTGTCCTTTGAGGCTAGAGGAGGAATTTCAGGGGAACTAATTCTCAATAGTAATTCTCAGTAGTTCTTCTGGATCCATGAGACACTCAAAAGGACTTCCTGCTGTGGTTTCAATCTGTGGTCCCAGTGAGGCTATGTACTAATTATCTGCTATATAAAATGTGCCACCTTATGTCTTTGGAATGTGTTTTCTGGTGCAGGGTATATTGGGGATGCCCTAGTTGGATCTGTCTACCAAGAAGATCAGCAGTTAAATACTGTAGTTAGCTATACTGACACGCACATTTTTTCATGTGTTCCAAATTAGCATGACATTGAGATTAGGAGGAGGAACACACACACACACGCGCGCACACACACACACACACACACACACACACACTCACTCACTCAGCTGCTTCGTGTGTCCCCTAAGCATAACAGCTCTCCTTGGGCCCAGATCACTTTTCTTTGGGTCAGTGGCAGGCCGTTTTTAGGCTATAGCTTCATCAACATTTTTTATTTAAAAAATATGTCAATCCATCAGACCAAGTCATGTATTTGGCCCAGGGGATCAAAAGATGAGCAGAAGCATGTTGGGTAGTGATGAGCTGTTTCTAAAGCACTAAATAAAAATACATTAAATTTGGATCTAGACAAGGACTATTCACAATAGGAGGGAAATGGACAGGGCTGAACACATGGGTTTCCTCCTGAAACTTCATAAGCCTGTCTTTCTTTAGGGCCAGAATGAGTGAGGGAGAGAGAGAGTGAGAGAGAGAGTGTGTGTGTGTGTGTGCACGTGCATGCACATGCAGGGGTAGGTGACCATAGGTCCCATTTTTGGGTAGGACCGTCCCTTTTTTAAACCTGTCCAGGCCAGCCTGACTTTTTTGGCAAAAGTGGGCACTTGGTAAAAAAGTGGGGTGTGGAGGAACATGTGGAGGGCTGGGGAGTGTCAAACGGTGATGCTAGCTCTGCAAAAGGTGGGAGGCAGGGCTAAAGTGCGGGGATGAGGCAGGGCTCGAGCCAGCAGTGATGCCACTCCCAGCCTTATGTGGGTGGCAGGCAGGGCTCAGGCAAGCAGTGATGTCAGCCCTGCAGGGGGAAGAGGGCTCGGGCAAGCAGCTGGGGCCAGTCCCACCTGAGGTGGTGGGAGGGGGGAAGCTTGGGCTAGCCCCATGTGGTGTCCTGCTTTCCTGCTGGGAAATATGGTTTCCCTAGCAGGGGGTTGGAATGAGGCAATCCTGTCCACCCACTGTTAGGGACAACTGATGTCACAGTGAACTGTCACCATTATTATTGCTGTGGTTGTGCAGGAAGAGCTTCACTAGAGTTCCCCAACTCAGCTGAGTCTATAGCCAAAAGTTGTTGGGAATTTTTTCCCAGAAAACTAAAAATTGTGTGCTTTAGCAGCCTCCTCACTAGTGTAGAATAAGAACTCATGCTTCTCCATTCACGGTGTCTAGAAATGGAAGATGCCCTATAGGGGTGACATTAGAATAACCCAAACATCTCTCTCATAATACACAAATATTCTTAAAAGCTGACACACATGGCTCTGATTGATTTATGCTTGCCTCGCTCTACAGCCAGGAATTTATAAAGTCTGGTTCAGGATAGTTTCAATCTGCTATATTAATAGACTTATGCCCCAGGCTAAGTGTGCTCAGGAAACATATGACCCATCTTATATGCACTTGTACCACAAGGCCTCACACAATGAGACAGAATAAACTTTTGGCTTTTGCAACGTAAGAGGGCATCAGAAACCCAGATGCTGGCCACAAATAATGCTGCCCAGAAGGCTGCTTGTTACTCCTGGGGTTAAAGTACGTCTGACATGGTTTACAGGCTCCCACACTGAACCGTGGGAAGGACTAGAACAATACTGGCCTAGGGAGGCCCAACCACATAACAGCTTCACTAGTTTTAGTGGAAGAACAGTTTAAAAGGACACTGGTAGCCCAGGAGAAGGGGGAATGTACTGCATATGGCACCAGGAAGCCAGGCTGATGCAGAGAGCTGTGCCAGGAGTCCCAGCATCTGTGTGAAGCTGCTCTAGCAGCAGGAAGTTGGATTCCCCACTTTCCCCCACCTCTTTTGGGTGATTGACTGAATAGGACACAAAGAGTATGCCTGCATGCCAATTAAACACCTATGGCTGGCCTGTGTCAGCTGACTGGGGCTTGGGCTGTGGGGCTGTAAAATTGCAGTGTAGATATTCTGGCTCAGGCTGGAGCCTGGGCTCTGGGACCCTCATGAGATGCCAGAGCTCAGGCTCCAGCTTGATCCCGAACATCTACATTAAAATTTTACAGCCCTGCAACCTCAGCCCCAGCTTTGGGGGTTTAATTGCCGGGCAGACATACAATAAGAGACTGAGGAGAGTCTGTTAAGCCAATGACCTCCACCCCAAATTAAGGAGCTCCAGAGTGGTAGGAAGTGATCTGGAGGGAAACAGAATTTGGGGTAGCTCAGTAACTGGGCTGGACACCTTTGATGACTCCCTAAGGCCCCAGCCTGGGACCCTTCTGCTTTGCCCCATTCCCTGCTCTCTGTATTGACTAGACTTTGGAGGAATAATGGGGGCATGTGGGAATGATTGAGGCTGCAGCTGAGGCCCCCTCTGGAAGGACTAGACCGGCAGAAACCATAAACCTATGAGCTGACCACTAGGCAAGCTGGTCATCAGAACTTCCCACTACACTATATAACTCTGACTTTTTGTCTTGGACCCCTATGTGGTCTAAGTTATGTGTTTAGCAATTTCTAGCTATGGCACTGTCTGCACAGTGAGTGCCTGAGGGCATGCCAAGTACTTCTTTGTTACACAGTGTACATCTCGATGCTCTTCAGGGCTTTGTTTTGTAAAACATCTCATCTGTTTCTGAACTCAGCAGAAAGGTAGAGTTCACCAATTTCACTGGCTGTGTGATGTGTTGCTCCCCACTCAGTTCAGAAATTAGGTATGGAGCAGCCCCACCAACTAAAAAACTGGAGACTCAAGGCTAAGTTGAAGAATGGTAAAGGGTGCCTCTCTTTTTCCTGGGTCACTAAGGGCCAGATTTTTCAAAAGAGCTCAGCAGCTGAATAATACACTCTCAACTGGAGTGGGATTTTCCAAAGAGCTCTGCTCCTGGGTAGCCAGATATGCTGCATTCTCCTGAAAATCAAGCCAAAAGTGTCACAGTGGGAGCTAGTTGGTATTGAGTGCTTTTAAGAAACCTGCCCCCTATGTAGGTGCATGAAAAGATGCTGAGCATTTCTGAAAATCTCCCTCTGCCATTCCCCCACCCCACCACCCCAGGGCAGTTTCTTCCACTTTTACTCATTTCGTTTGCTGTAAGCAATCCAGTTTTCTTCAGTGTGTTACTTGTGGAGTAAGATACTATGAAATATGAGTAAGGGTGGAAGGATCTGGCTATTAATCTACAATCACGTCATTTGTTTTAATTAGTCAAATGTATATTTCACCCAACGTGCACTGTACCCATTGTTCAGCTAACGAAGAGGACAGGTAATGTGATTAGTTTATAAACTGAATGTTGGACAAAAAGACATGGCGGATATGAGCCTGGCCAAACAGAGCAGTTACCTCTTCTACTAGGATGATTTGAATAAAAAGAAAAATATGATATGAGCAGCAATAGCACCCAGAATCTGAGCATTTAGCCTCCAGTAACAGTGTCACCTACATGATAATGAAATAGAGATGTATTGTGAAAATCATGTAAGAGTGAGTCATGAACCCTAGAGAGAGTGAGATATAAGCACTCACACTCCAGTAATATTGTACATGGCACGGCAGGAGAACAGCATAAGGCAGCAACTGTAAAACGAAACAGCAGAGGGCAGGTTCAGAAGTCAGGCATGCTGAGGATTAACAAGGGCAAGACAGCAGCGGGTGGTACAGTGCAACAGAGAACCAATCAAGGAGTACTAGCATCAGAATGGCAGCACTAGCAATGAAACATTCCAACACTGAAACGGGATCAGGATTTAAGACATAGCAGCAATGCAGACACAAACTAGACAGTGGCAACAAAACACACGAGGCCACAAGTGAGACAGGCTGTGTGTGATTGGCATAGTGCTGAATAAAGGCCTTATCCAAAGCCCAATAAAAAGAATCCTTCTGAGTTCAATGGGTTTTGGATTTGTCCCTGAGAGTGCGCACTGGCAATGTCAATGAAACAAACCTGATCTACAAAAGCCAACAAAAGGTTATTTCCTAGAGCTGTGTGAATAGATTCCTGTGCCCCTTCCGATCCTGCAAAACTCCAATAATTACTGTATGTTCTTGTGGCTATTCTGCTGGCTTTGCAATATGATACACAGGGATTAAGGCTTATGAGTCCTATTCACAATGTAACAAAAATTTCCATGTACAGTTATTCACTTCCATATAGGGTTTTATACCTTCCTCATCACCATAGTATCTATCGTCCAGTAGTCCATTCAATGACGTGACTAACATCTGTCATGTGTGGTTTGTTCACTCTCTTATTTTTTCTCCACCGGGAGAAGTGTGTGGGCAAGGTAATGTTTTCTTTTGGTAGAGTGGTGGTGGGTGTTCTTTTCTTTATGTACATGCTATAAATTTATGTTAGAGAAGGCCAGGCTACAGAAATGTGCATTGCATTTGGACTCGGGTATTACAGTTTTAGAGCTTTACAAACATTCTGTCTCTTACCAAGATAGTGAGGCAGATAAATGCCATGTGTACAGAAGGGCATATCTACTGGGAAACAGTGACTGAGGTTTGCCAAGTCTGTGGCAGAACTTGAGACAGAGCACGGTAGTCTTCGTTCTATGTCTGGTCATCTAACCATTAATCAAGCAGCTCTATCTCCATGACGAACCATGAAAGCCAGAGCCTCAGCTGATGTAAATCAGCATAGCTGCACTGATGTCAATGGGGGCTACACTGATTTACACCACCTGAGCAACTGTCCCTGAAAATGTAACCCAGCATGGATGGTTACAGCTAAGGCATTATCTAGTGGATACACTTATTTTAAAAATGTGTCATTTAGCAGTATCTGATATCAAGCACATAGTATCCATGGGAGAACACCACATGGAACAAACCAATCCCATATGGGTGAAATCAGCAGGTTGGCTGCAGACTCTTCTTCTGCAGCTGTCAGAGAACTTCCTCAAACCATTCTTACAAGTGGAACATGAAGAAGGAAAGGAAAATGTGTCTTCATATTATTTTGGTTTGTGACATCTTATGTTAAGGGAGGAAGAAAACCAGATTATTTTAACATTGGGGACACCAAAAATAAAATGTATTTAAAAACCTGAATACATGAGGGAAATGTTTGGTTTGATATGCTAAAATATGTGTACAGTATTGGAATGCAGCACATCTTTCCGCATTGAGAATTATGTAAAACCATGTAACTTTTTGGCACTAGTTACTGCTGCCCTTTGGTTAAATTATACACATTTCTGTTTGAACAGTGTTCAAGTTTTGTTCTGTGGGATATGCATATCTTGCAAACAAGATGGAGAGGAAGCTGTTTGTATTGAGCTGCTTGTGCATTTTTTTATTGGAATGGTACACACACACGTCTGCCACTGGAAGAAGCAATGACTAAATTTATTTTCTGGAAGGGAGCACCTGAGCAGTGTATGATTAATGTGCTGCTGCAGCCTTCAACAGTTTGTTGCAAATTCACATGGAAATTTCAAGGTTTGTTTTAATAAAAAGTATTGATTTGATACACAACTCTCTTATATTCTGTCAATGTACAAACAATAGTGAGAGTAGTGTTAACTGATGCAAGGTTAATTTCTCCAGTAAGAAGTATGTCATCAGTTTCATGATTCATTGCTTCTGGGTGTCAGTAATTTTAGCAGGCAAACCCTGAGCTAATACCAGCTTCTGTGAACCAAAGGTAAATTTGGGTCTCAGATGAGAAGATATGACCACAGCTATGGTATTAGGTTATCATTTATTAACATACTATATAAGAGACTGTCCCTATATGTTCCTAAAATATTTACAATAAATGAATTCATTAGGAAACTAGAACAATACAGCCGTGATAATGAGATATCAGATGCCAAGGCTATAGGGTGATCCATAATGAAAGTCTGAATGTTGTTCAGCGTATTGATGTGAGAAACTTCACTTGATGCAAAATTATTCATTTTTAGACATACGAGAAAAGATTTCACATCTGCAGCAAGGTGATCCACTAATAATTGTCTCTGTCCTCTATGTCTAAGAGCCTCCAGAAACAGCTCTGAGATTTATTATTCCCATATTACCATCAGCAGTAAACTTCTTTAACCTTAGAAGGATCACTAGTGGATTAGACAACTCTAAATCAAGTCACTCACATGTAGTCTTTAAAAGATCCACAATAACTCCCAATACAGAGTTACTACTGTATGTTTTTTCTTTAAAAAATCACTTTAACTTCCATGCAAAGACACTTCATTGACTTTATGTCATTAAAGAATAATAAAAAGAAATAATTAATTTACACATTGGAATGGATTTTGTGACTGGACCCCTGTCTTCTCAGGAACTTGTTTTACTTTCACTTTGTGCCTCCTGGCTGGTGTACAGGAGAAAAAATCAAGAGTCCAGAATCAACAGCAGCTGCAGCAACAAAAAGGTCATGAAAAGTAAGTACTATGCAAATAAAGGAAATGAAACAAACAGATAATTTAAAACATAAAAGAATTAGGAGGCAAGGACCATAAATCAAAATGATGGGAAAAGAAAATGAAACGAAGGGCCAGTTTGAAACAAATCAAAATGTCATCAAAACAAAAGCTGACAAAACCCTAAAGCACTAATAAAATGAATGGCAATTGCATGACAATGCAATTAAAAATGAAACAGTGTTAACAAGAACTACAGATGAAATGAACAATTTGTATCTGGTAAAAAAATGACTTTGCACTGAAAGTTTTACATAAGAACTTTGAGTGGGATCAGAAGGCAGAAGTTTGTGAATTTTGCGGAAAAGATGGAAATGTTATTGGACTCAGACGCAGCAGCTTTTGAAATCAGAAGGAGAAATGAGCTCCGACAACAAAATCTTTGCCCAAAATTCACAGTGGTTTGGATTAATCTGGATGCAAAATTAGTGTCTGACCCCAGAGCTGGCTAAAATTTACCAAATAGCCTCAAGTTACTAACAGGCCCAAGGAACACTAATAGGATTTGCTTTGCAGCGTATGGATGAAGAGCGGGAGACTTGTGCCATCAGACTCAAAAAGATGTAGTGCCATATCGAAGTAACTCTTCATGGCACAAGTCTGGGTAGCCTGAATTTCTATTTTGGCAACAGTTGGGATGTTAAGTTTTTCATATGGGCCAAATGGCAACTTGGGTAATGCACACTACCTAGTTAAACTTCCCCTGCATTTCAGATGGATAGGCTAGTCTCCACGTCTTGTTCTAAATTATGGAATCATGTTGCTGTGTGGTGTGAAACACTCTAAAGGTGCTGGGGTTTCAGGGGTGGGCGATATGATTGGTATGTGGGCCTGAGCCTCTGGTGTCCTGCACCTTATGTCGTCATTTATGCCAGTGCACAGTGGGTGGATAACATGGGGTAAATGATGTCAAAAAGGACAGGGGAAATGGAGAATCAGGCCCACAGTTTGTAAAGGGCTCATAATCTGGAGCTGTTTTGTCTGATTCCTTCACAGAAGAAAATCTCTTAAAAAACAGAAAACAAAACCAAAAATACCCAAATTGAAGAACTAGATGTTCGTAAGCCTAGTAGAAGCCCAACACATGGCCTTAACGGTTTATTTTTGCTTTTGTTTTTTTCATATTTGTTCTTAAACGACCCCTAAAGCCCCGCTGTGCAGTCATTTATACAAATATTCACAGGCAACCCTGTACTGAGTATATATAATTTTATTGTTTTGACTTAAAAGTCACAAGACTGAAATAAAATGCATGGGTGGCACTTTGCCATACTGCCCCCAGAGAACAAGAGGCTGTCAGCCTAAGCTTTGTGCCAACAGGTTGCTGTGAACTAGACTAAACTGAGCAGCAATAAGTCTGCACAGCAGAGCTTTGCTGAAAGATGTGATCACACCTCCTAATGTGACTCCATGGCTCTGTTACTTACAGCTAAATTACATTATTATGACTTCATTGTTGAATCCCAATTCTCCTAATTATAGCCTAGAGATCTATTATTTGATTTTGTAACACCAAGTGCTTCTTTTCTAAATCATGTAATCTCTTGTAGCTTATTAATGTCAGGTTTGTGCACACGCAGGGACTTGGTTGTTTGCCAGGCAGAATCAAATTTTCAAATTTTCACTGTTATGTTGCAGGGGTTTGCTTGTTACAATCTAATTATATTGGCACTGAAAGCAAATTTATATTATAAAGCACTTTAACTCTTTCACTGGAACATATTTGCATATGTAAGTGTCTTCATTGCTATTGGTCTATTAGCTTTTTCACTGGGACAATTTTTATGGAAATATGTAGAAAAGAATAACAATTACTAATTATTAACTCTTTATTTTCCCTTGAGTATGAGCACGTTTTCTTTTAAAGCCATGCTCTGCTAAATTATGGGTATTCTATCGAACTTTAACTACAGTATGTGAAAATACATGGATGGACTCATTTTAATAAATTCATGAGTTAAATATGTTTAATGTCCACACACAGAATTACCTTCAAGTCTCACGATTAGAAAATGTGAAAACAGAAATTTATGGGATTATTGAACAAATACAGGAGTGAGTGAGTGAGTGAGATTCTGTGGCCTGCGTTGTGCAGGAGGTCAGACTAGATGATCATAAAGGTCCCTTCCAACCTTAAAGTCTATGATTCTATGATTCTAAATAAAAAAATCCCAATTTAAACAGAGCCATCGTTTTCCCTGCTCTAAAAATGTAAAGTATATTTGGTTACAATTAGCAATTTTACAGGACTAGCATGTTTTAAAAGCCTGATCTTGTGTATGTCATTGACTTCTACTGAATTCAGCGGGAGGTGAGAGTTCTCAGGATCTTGTTTAATCTGGCATTAATATACCTTCCCCACACCCAGTGTAAATGAGAGCAGCCTCAAGGCTCTAAATTGCACTTAATCTGCCCATTGCCTCCTAGTAGTCATGGTAAAAGAGAACAACTAGTGGGCAATGTGCTCTACCCACGCGTCCTCCCTACATCTCTCTCAATACTTTGAAGGCTGGAAAGGAGACCGTTCTAGTGGTGGTTTCCCTTGGAGTAATTCTGCTTCCTGCATGACCTCTTTCCACCATAAGAGTGACACCAAAGAAGCAGCAGCATGGAGAGTCAGGCACTATGTTTAAGCTCTTTAGGGGCAGGGACTGTCCTTTATCATAATGGTCCCTTCTGACCTTAAAGTCTATGAGTCTATATCTCTATAGTTGTGCCCTATGGGGCACAATCTGTTTGTGACCCTTAGGTGCTGCAGTAATCTAAATGTTAACATAATAATACTAACGCGTGGGAAGGGTATGTAGACATAATTGCTCTTAAAAGTTAATGTTTAGCAAGAATTACTACACAATGGCATATAGCACCTGTTGCCACTCTGAGAGCTCTGTCCACAGTCCATTGAAATCAATGGGAATCTTTCCATTGAGTTCAATGCCATTAGGTGAGTCCCTAGGTGAGGAACTGCAGCATATTCCCTGTACTCAGAATAGTTAATAAATGTGGTATCTCAGCTATTTTCCTCCATTTTCTTCTCTTCCAGATGCATATTAGAATGGATTAACCTGATGTGCTGAAGACCTTTCTCGTGAGTTTTATCCTCTTTTTGTTTAAAGGAAAATCCCCATCTCTGGGTTTGTGTTTATCTAGAACACGATCACCGGACTAACGAGCAGCTGACCTATGTTTATGTGGTAAATTTTCCTTATTGAATCCAATCCACTGTCTTTTCTACTCAGAATGAGGAATGGCTTTTTACTCTTTATATAAACACCTCATTAGCTGCACTTTACGCTGCATATGAAAATATATGGTCTTTTCTGGGATTATCAGATATACTCCTAGATTAGCAGGTGGAGAGAAAGGAACAACACCAATAAGTCATCAGAGATGCTTTTTTTTTTTCTACACAGGCTCATTTGCCACACAAGTATCAGTCATGCAAAGGATGGTGGATGATGAGGGGGTTTGGTGTTAGAACACTATCAAGACGGGATCATGGCATCAAGGCATATTGGCCATGTCTAAACAAGGTAACAGGGTGTATTTTAACATATATTAATTAACAGGTTACATTTTCATATAGACAACGCAGTCATAGTTTTAACACACGCTGGATGGTCAAGGTAAAATGCAGGCTCTCCACTAGGGTTTACCTCAAGCAGTTAATACATGTTAAAAGTACTATAGCTGTCTTGTCTATACTAGAGTTCCAACATGCATTAACATATTAGCTAATGTGTCCAAAATACACCTTTTTCTTTTGTTAAGGCAAGGTTAGAGTCTTAAAAACAAAAAGTGTACCTAGCCTGGAGGCTAAACTTAGGAGCAAGCACTACTAGTGTTAATGATTAAAATCCTGGGTTTTCTGAGCATCTCAGTCACTCCTGTTGCACATATTCAACAGAATATCTCTGCATGACGTGAGCATTGTGAAATGTGCAAGAGCAACACTAGTGTCTTCTGTGACTTGACCAAAGAAAGCAATATTCCATGAAAAAGGGGCAATGAAAAACAATTACACTGCAAATTACCCATCTGCAAGAATAAGAATAAGAAAACTGCAGCTGATTTGTGGACTGATGTGGCTATTTAATCTAGTTTGCAGCAAATCACTGATCATATTTATGGATGCAGCTAACTCTGTCCTGTATTGTGTTCCTTTCTGAAAGATTGTCTCAAAAAAGATCAGTAGAGGTTTTATGTAGCCATATACCAAAGAGATGCATTCCTGATCTGAAGCAAGCTGAGGGCTCCTATTCACCTGAGAGGCAGATGTGGGGAATGATGATCAAATGGTGGATTAGAATACATGGGCAAGTTTCTATGATCTGCCCAACTCTTCCTCCAAATCAAATAACATCAAGATATAATTATTTTTGAAAAGATCATGGTGAGATGAAGCTGCTCAAGAGTTGCAACAACAATTTGGCATCTGAACCCTATACTAATATTATCAGATGCTCATGCCAATTTTCTGTTGTGATGGTATTGATGAACCTTGCTTCTTCTCATCTATATTTCACTATAGTTATTGCTGTAAAATCTAACACTTTCCTCTGTACATTCTCCCTTATTATTATGCATGCATATTATAGTACTAATTACAGTCTGAGCACTTACATTGATTTTTTAGAGAAGGAAACTGAGGCAGAGCTAGATTATTCAACTTGCCCACATCCCCCTGCAAATCTGTGGCAGATCCCAGAATAGAATCCATGTCTCCTGAACCCTAATTCTGGGATTTCATTGCAAGGCCGACCTTCTTCCCATTTGTAAATAGGTATTGCATGGCTCTGTATTAATCTGTTATGTCTGAACATTGTGCTGTTTCAGCTGGATTTAATGCATGTGCAATCATATATTTTTTTCTAGGAAAATATTTAATACAAATTAATTTTTTAAAGAAGGAATTTGAACCGAAAGGAGACACCCCTCCAAAACCAATTTTCCGTGGCAGTGCGACCAGTTAATGAGCCCTCCTCAGTGCTGCTATTGTGAGTGCCTCATAATGAAATGTAGAGAGTTAATGGCTGCAGTGGACTGGGATTAAGTAAAACCACAGCAGGTGTGTGCTTTAACGAGGTGTTAATAGGCAGACAGGTGCCTGTCAATAAGATGCACAGAGGGCACAGAAGCGGGTTAGTAGAGAGGGCAGAGGAGAAAGCATGAATAAAGCATCATTTAAACTCCAATTGTTTTTGTTGCAGTCTTTGTTACTCAGAAGCTAGACCTGGAGGTCTTCCTACAGAATAAATCTTTCTTTATTGTTTCTCCTTCAGGGGAAGAGAGAGCAAAGCTGATTTTGTTTATTAATTTACTTAGGTGAAAGACTTGCTGGAAATTATCTTTTGGGATTGCTCCCTAAATTAGTCATTGGCTTTCTCATTAGCAAATGCCAGCTGAAAACACATGTGTGCTCAGGATTCACAGCTCCATGTGTCCTTACTGGAAGAAATTATGTGAGGTCATCTCAAGGTGCACAAGACTTAAAAATTTGCAGATGCTGGCTGGACAGTGAGCCAGTGGAAAGGTCATGAAAAAGGCTACCAACCAACCAAAAATACCATCTTCAATACCAGGCAATACAGAGCTGCTCAGAGAAAGTAAAGCTTACGTGAATTAGTCAGGAAGACTCATATTGGGGACTCATACCATGTACGAGCTAGATCACATAATGCTCAAAGCAGTAGTATATGGAGACTTCTGGGGTGTGTGGTATCCCATCACTACAGGGAGCAGGCTCTCTTTTTAGCCTGGGAATGGTTCATGGCCTAGCAGCTGTGCAGGAGAGGCCCTTGTGCAGCATTTTCCAAACTTTAGAAAACTGAGCTCCTCTTTAGGACATTGAAGTCAACCTTAGAAAACCTGCCACAAGTTCTTAAAAGACCACCCTAAATGAATGGTCACTCAGAGTAGATTGTGTAGACATTCATCCAAAAGTAAGTTTTTCTCATTTCTTACATATTTTGATGAACAATGAAATAGTCAATATTGTTGATAATGAAAGTAGCATCTTTGGTTTCAGAGCTAATACCTTTGAATGACTGGAACAGTTCACACCTCAGAGCTTTATCAAGCTGTCTGCAAACTCAGGCAGCCACTTCTGCATTGGTTACAGATGGGTCACACTTGCAAGGTTTTCTTTGCAACCATAACATTTAGAGACTGACTTTTAAACAAAAGTAATGCTGAAATTCCAATTGAGAAGCCTTTTCACACAACCCAGGGAGAAGTGGCCAACCCTTTGGGAAATGCTGCCCTATTGTATGTGAGTTTCCATTACTCTTTGTATAGAACACATCATATATCCTTTGGCAGAACCAGAATAAGTATGAGAAAGAGCTGACAGACAAAAATCTTTAGCAAAAAATGTTTATATTTTCACTTTGCTCCTCTTCTCACTTACATTTCTGCATTTCTGTTTTTTTCCAAGCTGTGAAACATGACTACACGATAAGAAGACTCAAAAAGTCATTTTCGGGTTATTTCTTTCAGCACCTGACATAGACCACCATTAGTTCAAGTTACTTAGATACCTGCTGGCATTTTGAAGGTGCTCAAAGAAATAACACGAATACATAGTTGGAATTGTATTAAATTTGAATGGATAGTTAAAAATAATATAAATTCGTTTACCTCTTTGTGGTTTGTATTAAAAAAGAAGTAATCAGGATCTCCTATGTTGGAACAGCTGCATGCTTTTTTTTTTAAAGCTGTTAAAAATTATTTATTTTTTAAAATGTCTTTATAACTTTTCATAGTGCAAAATTAAAATGAGTCCTTTCCTACTGAATTGAACTGCTGTAATGAAACAGGGCAAGGGAGGAAAGTTGAAAGCTACAGCTCAAGTCTTGTGTAAAAGAAAAAAAAGGCAGCCTCTGAATACCTAATGTTACTATATTAGCTTATCTTCTGGTGTACATTTTTGTTCAATTTGTGAGAGAAGCTAACAGGCACTTTAAACAACTTGTCATGACACTATGTGCCATAAACATGACGCAGTTCTTCATAAATGTGACAAAGTGCTTCCAAAACAACTACTGACTTTTAGAGGATATCTACTTCTCTAAAAGCAAGATATTTACTGTAAGTGCAGATTGTTGAGATGCGCAGCTAATTTGCTACCTGAACATCTTTAATGTGTTTCTGAATACTCATAAGATGTTCATAATTGTAAGTGTCCATGAGATTATTATGTTGTAAACCAGGCATGACAGCACAATAGAATCCAATAAAAGAAAGCGTCAGCTTTGTACTAAAGATGCTTGTACAGAGAGACAACACAAATGCAAATAAGCTAAAAAATTATTGACAAGGAAGCTGAAATGTAAAACTACATGTATATCTGTAGTGCATCGTCTTCATATCACCATCTTATGAGCCAAGTATAAAGAAGGTTGTTACAATGACGGCAATACAATACAGTTTGGAACTAAGGTAAAATACAGCAGTTCTCCATGAAAGTGTTATGGTAAAGAACCTTATAAAGAAGGAGCATATTTGAATCTTCAGATGTACTTGAACTTGTTTCCACTATAAGCTTTATGATAAACGCAGACAGTTTTTGTACTGTCTAACTGCAATAAATGATACTTGTGGCATAATGTAGAGCTGCAGACATCTGAGACTGAGCCTCAATAAATTGAGCACTGTGCCATCTGAATCCAGCCTTACACTAGTAATTTAGGATCAGCTGATGTTTGTAATTTGACTCAAGCCAACACAATAGCACACTGACTTCATCAGAAACTTTCCACTGTACTTGTTCATTATTATCATAATGCACATTAAGATCCACAGCTAAGTCTACTTAGTATGCAACATGTTTATGTGAGAACAAGAAAAGTAAAACTATCTTTGGTTTAAGAAATGTAGCTATTACTATAGTTGAAAATAGAATAAAAAAGAAAAGGACCTTTGAGTGCAAAGGAAGGTTAGATTGCTTTGTACATCTTGTTTTATACGACTTCTTTTCTGCACTTTGTCTCTGAAGAAGCTCATAATGAAATGTAAAAAAACTAACTCTGGGCTTCCTGTATACAAAATGATACAAGTCACAATTGTCACCCAATGTCCTTGTGTAGGGGATGGCTCTGTCATGCTACGAGGAACCCCTGCATTGCAGATTCCATTTTTATAATCTACACATGGGCTTCCACCATCTTAGTTCATGTCCAAGAGTGTGTATGATGGATGTTGGATTTCAGAATGAACAGAGGGGAAGGGGGATTGAGACTTCAAAGTGGAACTTTGGGATATACTTCTCAGAAGTGGAGCAGCCACCACACCAGGAAACAAGAGATTAGTCTTCTCGTTCAAGTTCTCCTGCAATTCTTTTGGTCAGGATTCCCCTAGTATTGTCCTCAAGATACTGACTGCCTGGGGGGAAAGACACTTGAGGAGGGAGAGAGACTTGAGGAGGGAGAGACACTTGGAAGTGGGCTTGAGAGACATTATTCTTTAGACTATGGATTAAATCTCACTCTGGTCAATTGTATCCAAAAATTGCTATCATTTGATTACTCTTCTGGGAGTCAATGCAACATAAATTGTCCCACAGAGTGCAGAAATCCAACATAAATTAGACTCTTGGTAGTGGTCTCTAAAAAGAAGCCAAGTAAGAATGGAGTATAAAGACTAACTCGCACTATTAGTCCCTCTAGGTCAAGGTGATTCTGGAACAGTGGATTTGGCAGCAGAGAAAGCTCTGAGATTGCAGAAGCAGAGAGTGAGTGAAGCTCCAGCAGCAGATCCAACTTAAGCCAACTCATCAGGGATTAGCTCTGAGTCTCAGCTTGTTTTTATTTTTAAGTATTTATTTTTCCTGCCACAAGCTATAAACTAGTGTGTTTAGTTAGAAAAACATGTTTAACTGTATTTGGTGTAAATTCCATTTAAAAAGAAAATGTTTTTTAAATAAAGTTCCTAAAATGTTTTGTGAAACATCTGGCTTTTTTTTTTTTTGAAAGGATCTGAAAGAAATTTAGAACCCCAGCTTCTTTCGGCTTCTCACATTTCCATTAAATGACAGCAGACGAGAATGTGTTAACTGCTGGGGACCTGACACATCCCAGTAACCTCTAGTGATTGAGGTCCTAAGTATGAGTTTGATCCTGCAGTCCTTACTCAAGCAAATGCATCCTGAAATCAAGAGGGCTTGAGGTCTTTATCATGGATGACTTTGAATTAGTGTGTAAGTTGGAGAAATGATTTATAATGGCCTTTTCCCCTCCTACCCTCTTGTGAAAAGGCCAGTCACAATCACACTAATGGGCTGCTCCAGGCTGGTGGTGGAACTAGCCATTGGACGGAGGGCGGTGATGGAGCCAGGACTCAGCACCAAGGAGAAAACACTTACTCCACACTTTTAAAAGATCTCCAGTTTACACTCCCCAGAACACTAAGAAGAAGTCTGGATACAGGGTTACCAACTCTAACGATTTTATCATGACCCTCAAAATATGCAGTGTTTGCCTAAAAGTACTGGTCCCTGGAGGCACGTGATTGTGTAAGAATCTCAAGTGTCATTTAAAAAAAATTTCTCAGGCAGAGAACAGCTTGAAAACATGAATTCTAAGAGCGCAAAGCAAATAGAGAACCCTAATTTTATTAGTTTTAATATCGCATATGTTTAATCCAATCTCATTATTTTGGGAAAGACTGACTCATGAGTTTTTGAACATTTGAAATTGGCAATACTGTGGATGAGTCATCCAGAAACCTTCCATGGGCTCTACCTGCCGTGTTGTCCTTTCACCCTTCATGTTTCCATGGGTTAAAGCCACAATTGCCTTGTGCGATGACTGCAGGCTCAGCTCTTAAGTTAGTAAATAAATCAGTAGTAGACACTTGCATAGCAGCCATAATTTTTAAAAAATGATAGGGGGCAGGAAGTAGGGAAACAACTGTGCTTGAATGGAAAAAATATAATGCAGCAGCCAGTGAAATGCTTCAGTACGTATTTAAAGGACAAAAATGGAAATAAATCAGTTGAATTAAAAAAGCTGTCATAAGCTTGAACACTATTCACCGAGTACAATTACAGGCCTTTTCACAATCACTTGTGAAAACTACAACAGTGCTAATGCTTAATGTACCTTACGTGAATTATCACATGCAGCAGTGATGTTTTGTTTGTTTCACTTTAATCGGAACAATTTTTAAACATTTCGTAAACAATTTTTATCAAGCAGCACCTCCTATCTAACAATCCACGATGAGTCAGAGGATCATTCATATTCACCAGGAGAGGCTGTTATACACCTTCTTCCACAAACAGGCGTTTGGGGCCAATTAAAGGGATACCCCCTATGGTTTTTGCTTTTCAGAACTTAAAAAGTCTCCTTGGTCTTTGATGTGCTGGAAATAAATCTCTGGAAGATGGAAACTGAAATCTTATTTTGATGTCAATTTGTCCCCTGCCCCCATCATTCAGGTAGGTACACTAGTTTATTATTGTAGGGTTGCTTATGAGTGTGGACCTCCTGACTGGTATATTTTTCTTTCATGTTTTTATTTCCTTAAGAAATAATATAATTGAAAAAAAGAGCACTGTGATCATCTGCAGAAAGAAAAGGTTGGAAGGATTTTGCCCTGCAGAGGCCCTATAAGACTGATGGGTGACCTTTGGTGCAAATTATCTTTGCTGATAGGAAAAAAAAAAAAGCAGGTTAAACTTCTGATCAGCCAACCTTGACAGAATCTCCAGTATATCTGTTCACAGGCAGAAGTTGATTGTGAGACTAGAAATTGGTGGAGGGATTTTCAAAAGCACCTAAGGGAGTTAGGTGCTCAACTCCCACTGAAAAGCACGAGGAATTAGGTGCCTAACTCATGTAGACTCTTCTGAAAATAGCATCACAGGTAAGTGCTCTGCCTGTTGAACTAAAGGAGCAGCTCTGATATTTTGATTCAGCACAGGCTCTTACACAGTGTGTTTCTTATAATTACTCAAAATGGGAGACTCCACTCCCAGCCAACTCTGGGAGGCTTTTGTGAATCTCTGATTTCTAACATTCTTCACTTTTCTAACTTACTGTATGAACAGACTGTCTTGTATTGCTGACAAATTAGGTGTCTCCTCTCTAACACTCACCTACATTTACAGTTAAGCTAATAGCCCCCGAGAATCAATTACTATAAGGATGATGAATACATGATGAATCAGTCATGGGTTATGTGACGAAGTTCCTCCTCTACCTTGGTGGGTCCTGCGCTTATTGGCGGATTTGTTCACCTGAGTGATCTTCCCCTTTTGTGGAACCCACAGTGTGGGTCACCTCCTCCTGGGTCTGATCAGGAGTTGGGAGGTTTGGGGGAAACTTGGGCCCACCCTCTACTCCGGGTTCCAGCCCAGGGCCCTGTGGATTGCAGCTGTCTATAGTGCCTCCTGTAACAGCTGCATGACAGCTACAACTCCCTGGGCTACTTCCCCATGGCCTCCTCCAAACACCTCTACCTCAACACAGGCCTTCCTCCTGCTGTCTGATAATGCTTGTCCTCCTCAATCCCCAGCCTAACAACGCTCACACTCTCAGCTCCTGCCATTCTGCTCCCAGCTCCCACACAACGACACTTCCTTCTCCTGCTCCTCCGCTGACTGGAGTGACTCCTTTTTAAACCCAGGTGCCCTGATTAGCCTGCCTTGATTGGCTGCAGGTGTTCTAATTAAAGTAGCTCTCTCTACTGCCTTCTAGAAAGATCTTAATTGGCTCCAGGTGCCCTGATTAACCTGGAGCAACTGCCATTTGGTTACCAGGGTACTAGGGATTTGTTTAGCCTGGGGCTAACATACCTGTTTCTCACTACTTTACTGTAGCCATCTGGCCTTGCCCCATCACAGTTAAAACAAGAGGAGGCAAAAATTCAGCACATCTGCATTGATTTTTTTTTTATTAAAAAAATCCTTTATTTATAAAAATACTCTTTTTTTTTGCTTAAGAATTATTATTATTTTACCTGCCTTAAAATGTGCTTTGATAAATGGATTGGAAAAAAAGCTCTGGTTTCACTACAGTTCTGATACACTGTGCTCAACTGCTATTTTGTATCCTTTTGCAACACAATACAATCTGCTTAACTGGCACACTCTGGTGGAAACAAATATGATAGCAAGCTGAACCCAATAGACATTGACCTCTGCCAACACCCCAAAAACCTGTCTAGGTTTTGTCACTAAAATGATCATTTCCACACTAGACCATCTTAGCCAAGCTTCATAAAAGATATTGTGTTAGTGGTGTGGAAATGATCATTTTAGTGACAAAACCTAGACAGTCATAGTGTGAAGGCATTGCTCATTCCTCACAGTCGGGCCCCCAAAGGTCATGATGAGCGCTTGCTCCTCTTCTCTGAGCAGTCTCAACTTTGGAGTTCCACGGGACTTAATCCATTCCTTCTTGTTCAAGTTTCAGCCTATATGTAGTACTATGAGAATGTGGAACTAAAAGTTGCATGCATGGCCCCGTGCACGCCAGAAATTTACAGTTTTCCCTGAACTGGGCTCCAGAATCCAAGCTTTTCTTTAAACAATTAAAAAAGTTTAATTATAAAGTAATGGCCTAATTAACCCTGTTCAGATTGACAATATGGGCATGATGTTCAGAATGTTGCCCTAAATCTTAATCTTTTAAACATTTGACAGAATTATTATTCAGAAGTGCCTTTTGTTCTTTATAGCTATTATTATGTATTATTTCTTATCATAGCTAGTCACGCTGCTCTTTAAAAGAGTCCTTTGCTCTCTGTTAGCTTCACACCTATAGCCTTATCTCCTTCGAAATCTATTTCAATGTTCTGGTGAAAATCTTTATCACCCACAGTAGACTGGTGATCCAAGAGGCCTCTTTTTTCTCCATGGCAGTGTGATTAACAGGGATGGTGTGGGTGACAGCCCACAAGGTAAACTCTTGGGAGCTGGGTGTTTGCATGGTGTTTCTTCAGCTCTGGAACTCCCTATCACCACAAATCAGGATGATCCCATATTTTTTGTCAACTGGGGGAACAATGCCATGCATCTCTGTTTGCAACTCTCCATCAATAATGACAACTACAGACTAGCCTAGGAACAAATGAACCCTGTGACAAATAAAGCAATTTCCTGTAATATGTTTGAGAGATCTTACTGTTTTATGTTTACGTATCATTGTATGCCAGGGATTGCATTAATTCCAGGGAGGAGGGTGACCACAGTTCCTCTAGGAACTAAGAATAGTATGTGTGGTGGGGGAGTGAGGAGAGACAGCGGGGGGGGGGGTGATAAGGGAAATTCACATAGGTTGTAACATCTCCAGAGAAGTACCACCATCTGGAGAGGTTCTATACTAGTTGAACCTGGACAAAGAAAGGACTTTTGAATAAATAGCCTGAGATTAAATATACTTGAGACCTTATTTTTTGATCCAGGAAATCTATCTAAGGTGGGGTAGGAAGGGGCAATCCTTCATGGAAGGTGTTGGAAGGACTTTGGCCTACTGAGGCTCCATAAGACTGATGGATGACCTCTCATAAGCTTTTACCATGCATATAGAATCACAGAATATCAGGGTTGGAAGGGACCTCAGGAGATCATCTATTCCAACCCCCTGCTCAAAGCAGGATCAATCCCCAGACAGATATTTACCACAGTACCCTAAATGGCCCCCTCAAGGATTGAACTCACAATCTTGGGTTTAGCAGGCCAAAGCTCAAATTCCTGAGCTATCCCTGCCCCCTATAGAGGAACCTTTATTCATTTTTGTTTGTTTGTAATGCTTTTACCTTAAGAACAAATGTGCTTGTTTATAAAGAGCTTGTGACTGCTGGCAGTGACAGCTGTTTAGAGCCTTTGCAAAGAAAGCAAAGCACAGATGCTGACCTTGTTAGGCACTCTGGCTTGCTGGGGATATCACAGTACAGGCAGTGAAACATGCAGCCTGGAAAAAACCCAGAGAGACGCGTGTCTCCACCCAACAGAGGTGACAGCTGAGGAGCCAGGAGCCTACAGTGGGCACCCTTGAGGCACCACAGGAACGGAATTGCAGTGCAGCTGCCCTGAACTGTGACAATCCCCTCAGAAAGTGATGAAAACAACAGGAATATTGTATGTATGATCCTTTGACATAAAATATTGCTTTTCTTAACTATGCATATGACACTTAGATACTTTTATGATTGGTACATTAAATAAACAGTTATATATATGTAACACTGGCAACATTTTCAACAAATGAGGTCCTAAGTTTGAGTTTATATGACAACTCAAAACCAGATGAGCTTTTCTTAACTCCAAGTTTCACTGCAAACAATTTACATAATCACCCCAATTATCAAAGGCACTTCCCCCCGCCCCCCGGGAAACATTCACTTTAATGAATGACTGTTAAAAATATCTATTTACAAAAGTTTGAAATGTATTAAAATATATATAATAGAAGATTACCATTTAATTAACAGTTTATCTCTGAAAAGTGGCTGTGAACATGGCATTGGAGTAATCCATGATTATTGCCTATCAGTAACTTCTAAAATATATCTGGTCAGTTTTCAACTTAAAATATTTATTGTCTAACTGCTCGAGCTGCAGATTCAACTGGGATCTGAGTTAAGTTGGATTCTTCCTTCTTGCACATTCTCACCAGAGAAAGAGAGTTCTGTGATCCAAATTATGCCTTCAGTGTCATTTGTACAACTCCAGTGCAAAAGTGTTACTGATTGGATATTAGTGTGCAATTCCGCTGATGAAACATGAAGTAACAGAACCCAGCTCATTCTCTTAGCAGTGCAATCATAGCCAAAAAGAACTAAAAACATATCTGAGTCACTCCAGTCAGCAAAGCCTGTGACTCTGAATATATTTGTGAGGCACATCTGTTAAGTGAGAAGATTACATTTCTACATTGGTACTTTTTGGAGTAGAACTACAATTTAAACAACCAAAATACAGCAGATAAGCAACCTAAAATGAATCAATGGCTTGTAAAGTAGGAAGTTAATGACACCAAATCGCAATTATAAACTGGCTTGCAGACAGCACCCAACAGGTCACATAAATAGTCTAGATGTGCCATGTATTCACTGAAGAGTGAAATGCAGTGCACTATATCAGTTCTCCTGTCAATTTTTCCACACAAGTGGTAAATTCAGCTATATGGTTCCACCGAAGGGCCCAGAGAAGTGGACCATTCCTGTGGTTGCAGGGTTAGTAAGTATTTGAAGTAGGTGTCACTGGCTGTATTGTTTATCAAGGTACCACATAAGTGAATTCTATTGTGCTCCTAAATTGAATCATAACCGACCAGGTTCCCTACAACAGTGCACAAATGGTGTTCTCCATCAAGATGCTAACCTGCTCTTCTCTGCTAAATAGAACTGCAATTCAGCTGCAACCTGAAAGGAAGAAACCAGTTCTGAATATTCAGTCTAAATATTCAGCTGAACGGTTGGCCACAAGAACTCAAATCCCCCCCCAAAATATCTGAATGTTCATTTTACTACAGTGACTGACCCCATACACACCTGCTTTTGTCTGTGCTAATCATTGCTTTAATTAATTCCAGACAAATATAAAATGTGCCCCCCTGTAAGAGTCTAAACTCGCCTAAAAGCTGTTTTCTCTTACTTCCCGTGGGCCTGGTTCAAAGCTCATTGAAGTCAATGGGAGTCTTTCAGTGGGTTTTCAATCAGGTCTCTTTTACATTATTGTTAGCGAGATGTCCTCTCTGCTGCCCCTGAGAGTTCCATCCTGCCAGTCCTAACTCACATTCATAGGCTTGATAGTGCAGTCCCTTATTTACAGGCGAGAGTCCTAGGCAATGGCACAATTCAGGTGAACAAGGGTTTGCAGATTCAGCACCAAATTTATTCTTTTTAGTTTATGTGGTATATGTACAACATCTTCCCCAAAGTACAGCCACATACCCATAGCGTATGTCTGCTTTCTTTTGACCACAATGCTCAAGCATAACTTGGGATGAAAGTGATGAAATAAATGTAGTGCTCGGGTCAACTCATTTCCTAGTCTGTCATAAATTGCAAGAACTCCCATTTTGGTCTTCTTACTGCTTTTTTCACCCTTTTGTACAAACCTATCTTAATGTAACACAGGATATTTTGAGTAACATAAATAAATAGAAAATGACACTACATCAGTCCAACTGCTGCTAGCTGGAGTTCAAGAGGGGTACAAAAAAAACTGGGTAAATGTCATCTATGTAAATCATCTGTGAAACAGAGTTAAAATTAATGACAAACAAAATTGAGTTCCCTTTGTGGTTGATTTTCATCTAGCTGAACCCAACAATAAAATAGTTATCAAAGAAAGCTGCCAATTAGTTGTTAATTCAAAACATCTTCAGAAAGCAGTCCCCAAATCTCAATTGATATCTCTCCAACAACCTCCTAATTGCAGCAAGTTGGTGGTTAAAAAAAAACACCCACCCCCCAAAAAACTGCATTAAATACAATGTATTCCGTCTGTTGGAGTATATAATATTCTTTGCTTAATTAGTCCCATAATTTCCCCTATATACCATGAGCTCCCTCAGAAAGTTTGTGTGTGTGTACCCACACACATATATGAGCTGAGAGGGAGGAAGTGGACATTATCGTCATCAAAAGCTGATGTCTTTATTAAGGGTCACCGCCTTATGATCACTTCCTTATGAATTAAAATCTTTGATAGTGGGTAAAGGAAGACTATAAAGTTTTTCCTTGAGGACTTTCGCTCACATTTTTTCATTAAAGGAGGTAACCCCACCACTCCATGGAATGAGGCACAACGTCCACCCACAGATCCTGGGGATCAGCAGGAAGGCAGAACCATCTGTATGAAGTCTATGAACCTCCTGCTGCCTCTCTGCTACCCTGTCTTCCTCCTACATGCATTAATTTTGATCTTTTGGAAAAACTCATCAGCAACATTTAAAATATATTGTTCAACAGAATCTCCCAAACAAGTTGTCATATGTGTCCTTCAGGCCAGTGACAAACAACTCTAGTGCCAACTAGCAAGAAGCAACAATATTTGACCATCTTCTGTGTCATAATCCAAAATCCCTGTATCTACAGGACACTGATGAACAGCATGTGTTTTGCTTGCGATCATTATTAATGACATGCAGCCAAATGCAAAGGCATTCCATGCAGCAGCATCCTTTCTCTCAAAGAATAACCAGATGCATGGGTGAGTTTTGAAATGAGAAGGAATGCAAAGCTTTAAATTTACTGCTCAGAATCCGTTTATTCCTTTCAGAAAACTTTTACTTCTTCTACCAGTATGGCATTTTAACACAACTTCTGATTGTTGCAAAAGTATTCACATAGCACATTTTACACTAGGCAATGCCCCATCATGCGGCAATCATGGACCGAGGACAAGACAGAGGACAGAGCTGACCATCATTTGCCAGAGCGAAATAGAGGCAAAATTCAGCCTACAATTAAAAATGCACTGCTTAGCAAATGATCACTGACCAAAAAGAGCAGCAAGATGTGTACAAGCTAAAGAATTCTTGACTCCTGCTCATCTATAATCTCAGTAACTTTGGGCAAAGAGTATAGTGCTATTTCTCTCCAAGCTTATACTTCTCCAGGAGCTACAACAGCATGTAAACTTTAAGCAGATCTTTTATGAACTGAGATAGACAAATGGAAGTTTTACTGAGCATGCAATTTAAAGAAAAAAAAAAACATTATGTGAAAGTGCAGTGATTTTCTCCAGAAAAATTAACAGGAAGGCTGGCATCAGACAGACACCTTCAACCCACAGTATAATAATTTTGACATTTTTGCAAAGGCACAAATTCAATACAAATGTACCATTTATACACCATCTTCCTTTCCCTTGTTTATTTTGGCTATTCATTTTCTCTATGCATAATTGGGAAGTTCCCTTGTAAAATGTCAGCAATTCCATGAATGAGTTCTTTACATATCCTTAAAATTAAATACATAAATGTATGGAAAACTGCCCCTCCCCAAAACAAGGATGGTGTAACACATGGTTGATACATTGCAAGACATTTCCATGCAATATATCTGCCAATACTTTACCAGTCAAAACAGCCAGATCTAGTACAAGTGCTTTGCCTGGTGGCTCAGCTGAGTTCTGGGGTAGTGCAATGCAAAAGGAACAAAGAAGAAGAAACGTCACTTGAAAGAAGTGCAAAGAAGACAGTGTGAGGTGACGGAAGGACTAAAAAAAGAATATAAAACTTTCAAAATTCTTTCCATCTTTGCTCTAATGCACCTCCCCTTTTCCCTCCCTTTATTGTCTCTTCTGTCCATTCCTGCTATTTTTTTTCTGTTATTTTCTCTTCTGACACCCTATTTAATTTTTTAATAAAATCAGGCCTTGTTTAAAAAGCCTTGTTTGTGAGGGAGATAAGATAGTAGCCTGAAGCTAATGTGCATTTGAACTCTTCGACTATGCTCTGCTGAGCTGCACAAGGCTAGCAAGTCATTTTATTTGCTTTCCTTTTTCGCTTTTATTTGGTGACCTTAGGTGAAATCATGGCCCCACAAAGTCAATTGGGGTAACTACCAGGATTTTACCCCTTGCTTTCAGTGTAGGCCCAACTGAAGCGTTCCACAGGACTGCCCAGTCAAAGGTGTATTTCCTCTTGACTGGTGTTGTTACATCTGGAAGGAGCTGAGACCAATGTCTGCAAATGTATTGACAAGTGGCAACCTCTTGACTGCAGTGGACTTAAAGAAGCTACAGAGGAAAAGCTACATGGTAGATTTTTTTATGTGTATTTTGACAATATTAAACCATTCCAAAAGATGGCAGAAATGCTGCTTTAACAGTGGATAATTTTCTGGACCTCAGCAAATTAGACCTGCATGATGAAACTGGAGCTCATGATGGGGCCGTTAAGGGAAAATGTGGAATCCTGGAAGGCTGTTGTGGAGATACTTGTATGCATTAGAATTCAACAAACAGGGATGAAAGAAAAAGAAAAAAAATGGAAACTTGTTAAAATATAACAACCTGAAAATTTTATTTTAAAAAATGTTTTGGGTATTCGGGGAGGATGGAGAAGGGGGAGAACCATATCAGGTCACATTAAAAATATTTAATAGATATGTTTGGAAATTTCTTTTGGCAAAGGTATATTTTCTGCTAGACAGGTTCAGCGTATTGTTGTTGGGATTGGCTCTACCTGTGAGTATGAGTAAAAATAGTGAGAAGATTCATCCATCTGTGGGTTCAGCCTAAATATCAAGGTATCTAATGGGTCAAATTCACCCCTTGCATAAGAGGTTGCCATACCAAATATCTTAAAAGGCCATTTTGCCACCATATGTCAGCACTGAATTTGAATCCATATATTTTGGTTTGGCATACAGTAGAAACAGGGTTATAAATTATTTCATCAATGGAGAAAAACCTTTTCAGGAGAACAAGATCATGTTCCCTGGCAAGGTATTGGATCTGAATCAGGAAGTGTTAGCAGCAAGTATAACATGACAGATACAGTAAGATCCTGAATATCTCTGCAGAACCAGCCTTTGGCTCCTCCATGCCATGCTGCATTTTTTTTGCCTTCAGAATTGTTTACTTTCTCCACATTCATTCAGTTAAGGACATAGCTGTCTTTCCTATTGTGTACAGATAGGATGGGCAAGTAGCAAAGTTCAGATCTGAATCTTAACTTCAGTAAAATTTAGGATTGTTCTGCTCCAGCATGCTGCCCATTATTCAGGGAGAGGTCAGCAGTGAAGTTAAGGTCTAGACTCAAACTTCCTGGGCCTTTAGATCTGGGATTTAAGATCAGAACTGCTCTTTGGTTAATCTACAAATGTGATGAATTCCCTATTACATAGATTATGATGCCTTTAAGAGACACCAGAGAGGAAGCTGGTCCCTGCTACAAAGGAAAGGACACCTAATTTTAGTCACCAATTAATAGAAAGGATGTAGAGAAACTGGAAACGATAGAGAGGCGAGCAACGAAGATATTCAAACATATGGAATGCAAGCCATATGAGAAAGGCTGAAGGAACTGGGTATATTTCATTTGGAAAAGAAGATTAACGGGGGACATGATAGCGGTCTTCGAATACTTGAAAGACTGCCATAAAAAAATGGAGACTAGTTGTTCTCTCTAGCTACAGAGGGTAGGACAAGAGGCAATGTGTTCAAACTACAGCATAGGAGATTTAGATTAAATCTCAGGAAAAACTTCCTAACTGTAAGAACAGTAGGACAATGGAACGGACTGCCTAAGGAGGTTGTGGAAGCTCCTTCACTGGAGGTTTTCAAAAGGAGGCTGAGTAGCCATCTGTCTTGAATGGTTTAGACAGAACAAATCCTGCATGTTGGCAGGGGATTAGACTAGGTGATCCTTGTGGTCTGTTCTAACTCTATGATTCTATGACACTATTTTCAGTGGAGGTTGGAATCTATCGAGCTGTTAACACAGTTGATCAGAAAATAGCATGAAGGGTGTTCAGCACAGATTCAATGCTCTATTCTCATAGGTATTTTCAATCTCTATCTGCAGTATTGTGGTCCTTCAGGTAGATCTAACAGAGACCAACAGCTCTAACATGAAGGTAAGTTTGTCTCACAACATGTACTGACAGATCATCGGAAAGCCAGCTCAACTAAAGCCCAGTTGAAAACATCACTTGCATTTGTGATTATCTCAGACCCTGAGAACTACTCCCTGGGAGGCTGATGAGAGGGTCCCATAACCCCCTTGTACAATCCCACTGTCTCAACAAGAAAAGACACTGAAGTCAAGCACAGCCAAACACAAATCCTGACTTCATTAAGATCACATTGTGCTTTTTGCTGTCACTGTTTTCTATCTGGAGGGAAATGTCCTCTTCCGGATGTTTTCTCCCCTCATCTCCCTTTTTAAGAAGCTGGCGGCTCTGCCTCTTTCTTCATGTGGGTAATTGAAAAAGCTACCACAAAAAAGGTCATCATTCAATATCTGCTTTGTCTCCTACTATAATAAAATGGTCTTCCTTTATATCACACTTTTATATGCCTGACAGCAATGCTTGACAGTTAGTAATAAAACTCAACTCATAATCTGCTTTCAGTTAGAACAGTCATCCTGAAACCCTTTGGCATTCTTGTCAAAAATAATAATTGTTCATTGTCAACATTAACCCGCTTGAGTCAGCAGATCCATCATTTCCATTGCTCAACTTAATGGAACAAGCATGAGTGCCTAGAAAAATCAGCTGCTGATGTAATGAACAGGACACTTGTTGTTCTATTCTGCTAATTTCTTCTCCAAAAGTATTTCATTTAGGCATTTAGTGGGCCTCATACAAAATTTTCTGCTCCTAGTGCTTTCTGGAAAAAACCTGGGGTTTTGGCAAAATGAAAAATTACACAGAGACTGTCTGCCTTCCTCAAAAAAGTTTGATTTTTCATCAGAATATGAAAAGCAAGACGTTTTCAGATTTTTGATGAAAAAGTTGAAATTTTCTTTGGGAAATTTAAATTACAATAATTTTGGTTTTTGTCAAAAATTTTCATGGAAAAAAATCCATTTTCCAACTAGATCTAACACTTAGAGCTTGGCAAAATGGCTGAAAAATCTTTCATGAAGTCATGTATTAGTTTTTTGGCAATTTGTTTTATATTTTTTTGCTAACCCCTTAGAAGTTAAGTATCTGTGAAATTTCAAGATCACAAATTGTTTCACAGATTGGCTTGAAAAATCCATATGTAGGTCAAAAGTTTGACACATTCAAAATTTCATAGCAGTACCATGGCAGCCATCTTTAGCTTATGGAGTGAAGCTAGGGAGGGAAAGTGCAACACACAGAGAGTCCCACACATATTTATAACTTATACACAGACACACAGCAGGTCAGGTCAGGTCAGGAAATTTTGAACTGGGCAAGAATTCTGGTTTCATCTTCAGAAATGACAAAGATGTTGCTGCCCTTGGAAATTCCTCACTATGTGATTTGGCTGGTTTAGAGGGTCAACCTGGAGCAATAAGATAGTGATAGCAACAACAAAGTCTTGAAATGGGGCAGCAGCTGTAATATCTTTTTGCTGAGTGACAACAGGCAGTGGGCCAGACTGGAGTGGTCTCCCATTGCTTTGCAATGGCTCCCTCTGAATGTGAACTCAATGGGAGTTTCACCTGAGTAAGGAAACTAGGGTCATCCTCAACTGCTGAGTTAGGCCAAGGTTAGGTCTGCTGGGTGTGCCATAAACAGACTAACAGGGCTCAGGAACTGGCCTTTTATGTTTAATTTAAATATCAAATCTGTTTGCTACATCTGTTGACAACACAGTCTTTAGAATGGCCGTGTGACAAACAATTCACTGAACGCTTCAGTGTTGCCCTCCCTGTAGCACTATGTCAGCGTTGCAAAGACACATCCCTTAACTATTTCAGGATCAAAATATTAGGTGAAATCCGCATTGCATTGAAGTGAACAGCAAAACTCCATGTGAAGACTTTTATGGGGGCAAGATTTCCTCCACGGCAAGCATGGGAACTTTGCCATCACATTCTGAAAAAAATCACAAAAGTTTCATTAAAATCATTTTATTAGGGACCTCGATGGTACTCTGTCAAGAAATAAGCAAGTGTGGTTTCTTAAAGGAAAATTACATTGTCATGCTTAATAACAGCCACTGTTGCCCACTGAATACTGCCAAAAATACTGTTTTGAAGATTCTAGTAGAACATAGAATAAAACAGCAAAGGTTAATTCACTTTGCTCTGGATTCTCTGTTCACTTATTAATTTAGTTTCCTATTTTTGTCTATCTTATAATTGCATGATTATTGTTTGGTACTGTCAGTTTACATTTGGCGTTAGAGCACTTTTCTATTATTAAAGTCTATCATGTCAGTTAGGCAGTCTTGCACAGATGCTAAGTTAGTAGCATAAAAATCATTATAAAAGAGTCCTTGCTTACAATGGGTTTTGTATAAAGGACGCTCCTTAAATTTTGGAAATAACTCAACCACAGTCTTCCAAAATTCTGCTTGCCCGTGACAGGTCATTGCTCCTTTTTTCTATGGACAAGTAATAAATCATTAGTTTTTATTATTATTAATTGTTATGGTAAAGGGTAAGCTAGTTGAATTTCTATGTTGACTGGTAAATTTTATTTACATATTTGAGGCTAAGCATTTAACTCCCCAAACAAAATGACCTCAAGAAAAGTCCAAAGTTAAGATGATTGGTCTGATACTCCCTTGTCTTCTATTTTGTGAATATATCTATTTTCAAATTTTGTATTATCCTGCTCTGGCAACACTTCACATCCATTTTGCACTCGCTTTGTGCACATATAAATGATTACAGCACATGCAAGACAATGCAGAATCAGTCCTATGATAGGTTTCATTTTAACAAACGGAAGCATTAAGAGTTGTGGAATTCAGAAAAAGAAAGGAGGGGAAAAGTCGAAAGACATCATAACATATTTTTAAGCTCTTTTCATGTAAATGGCCAGACATGTTTAACATTTTTGTAAAATATGTTCCTGGTTTGACCATTTGTTTTCCAATTTTTAGCCTAGAGAAACATTTTTATAACAGGGTTATAAATACTGCACTTCCTGTCATTGGGAGTGATGCACATGTGTGAGACACACTCAAAGGATGGAAATGCTAGTGTCACCTTAAAAAAAGTGGTGTGAAAATAGTGCCTTTAAATAATAACATGAAATAACATAGACTAAAAATAAATGAGCTAGGTGGTAAAAGATGCTTACCAAGCTTTCATTTGAAAATTACAATATTTCAGGTCATGAGGCACTGAGCAGCTGACTGAGAAATGCCATTTTCTTATACTCATCGGGCACATTCCTGTATCAGTGTGTGGTCCTCATGGCTCCTCTTGTTCTCTATTTCAAGTGCAGCTCTTAAACGCCCTTGAGTGCACTTCTTCTGGTTTACAGCAAGAGCAGCTGCGAATTCTGGGCACACCATCTGCCTCTACTGAACTATACCTAAACCTCTGTGCCTTCTCAAAATCCTATGTTGCCTCCTGTCATGCCTTTTGAATCACTAACTCACCAGTGCTCAGTTTAGGGCAAGGACAGTGGTGTTCTACCATTGCCAAGTGTCATGTTCATTTCTCTGTATTATGCAGAATCCTCCCTGCACTGTCTCTGAGGAAATGTTGAGTGCTGGTGGTTTGACTCCCAAGATTCTTTCAGTAGCTTGTAGGATTGAGTCCTTAACAAAATGCTAAATAAACATGCATCCGGACATGGACAATGTACAGGGACAGCGCTGAGAAAAGTTGTCTGGACTTGACCTAACACTCAACAGAGGCTGCCACAAGAAAACACAACACAATGTATTAAAATGGATTATACTACGATAATTAACTAGTTTACTTCAGGTCTTCTCAAACAGTACCATGTCATATCCTCTCTAGTATCATGAAACTCCTCTGTGAATTAGATATAGTAAAATTAGAATCTTTTAGCACTGGGTAAATAATGCAAAATTTTCCAAAATGTTTCATGTGAATTTTTAAATTAATTCACTGTTGGTCATGTTCACTCTTCCTTTGAAGGTCACTTTCTGTGATCATTCAAATGACTGAATTTTACTACAAAGCACGTTCGCAGAAAGTGAATGCAAAATTTACATGCGCAGATCCTTAAAACACAATGTATGCCAGTCATTGAATAGTACCTTACTCCAATAACAGTCCCATTGACTTTGGGTAAGAATGAAAAGGAAGGTTAAGCTAGGTCTATGGTCAGATGGAACTAAATTACCACTCATTTCTTGAACTGTCTGAATCTCTTCCCTAATAAATTACATTTTTAATGAAATTTTAACCTCAAAAATATTGTCCATCCCACAAAGGTTCTGAATCCACAAAATTTGCACTGGTTTAAAATTTTCTGTAATAAATCCTCCCACCTCTGCGCATTCTCTACATTTCTCAATTCTCTACATTTCAATATAGTTTAGCATCCTTCCTGTTAGGCTAGGGAGCACAGTGTTTCTGAATACGATGTCAAAGAATGATAAGACAAAGTTATGTTCCTTGATGCAGGAGTAAACAATATAAATATAATTCATGATGATAATAATCACAGATATGTTTATAATACAGGATTGAAATTAAACTAAAAAAAGCATGTACTTATCACAAAGATAAGAGCTTTATAATGAAAATCACAGTATCCAGTCAATTGTTACGGATAATTTGATTATGGTTAAGTGGTGAAATGAGAGGCCCTCTGTGTAATTATACTAGCAGCATCTATGGTGTTATAAAAATTTAACATTAGGGTTGTAGATTTCTAACTGGAAAGTGCCAGAGTAATGAAATATATAATAATTTTTGTTGAGGCCAAACAGAGATACAAAGTTTGTAGGTAGTGTGGACATATTAGTATCTACATTGGTAGGAGATATAGTTTGGGAGTGTTATTAGGTTATTAGAACTGATAGCAGAAAGACGATGTGAAGATGATATGCTTTCAAGCTTCTTTTAGACCAAAACAATAGTGTTATGTCGTATCGCATTGTGCCTGCCATTAGCACTGTGCAGCCTAGGCCAGAGAACCATGTAAAGAAATTAACATGAATGGTGTTTTTTTAAACCATGTCCAGGTCATCTCATACAAATAGCAGATAGGTTTTCCTTGGTGTCCAAGCAGTGCAGCATAAGTAGCAACATTGGCAGCAATCAAACTTCCATCTATAGCCTGCTACTATGCTATCTGCTATACAGTTCAAACAACATGATTGCAAATTCCCATGATTAATCTGTTTCTACAAAGTTGGCTTAGAAACACCATTCTTGACAGTCCCAGATCCCACAGAACACGCAGATACATAATGCACAGGAGCGTATGTCTAAGAGAAGAGTAAGTTTGTGGGTCTCATGGTTATTAAAAAAAAAAATTAAAAAGAGCCAGTTTGATTCAATTCAGAAATTGAAGTGAATGTACATTGGTATATTGCCTACCCTTCCTATGAACTTCCTTTGTGCCTCTCTCTCTGACTCTGTGCAAGTACAGGAAGTTCTGAAGTCCTGGACAGGGATGAGTTAGGCAGGGAGTCACTTCCCCTGTGAGTAATGTACCTTGATATACTTGTTCCTATTTTACCCTAGCCAGGAATGTTGTATGCCTAGCATGACCAGATGTTCTGATTTTATAGGGACAATCCTGATATTCAAGGCTTTGTCTTATATAGATGCCTATTACCCTCCACTCCCTGTCCTGATTTTTCACACTTGCCTTCTTGTCACCTTGTGTATGCCTCTGCCCACGCAACACAACAGGAATCAGCAAGATACAATAAATGTGAACCCCACAATGCTATTTTCCTAAAGTTATTTTCCAGGGTGGAACTGTACTTTATAGAAGTGTTGTAAGATTAGTTAATTAGTGTTTCCACAGTATTTGAGGAAGTAAAATAGTCAATATTATTATCTTCTTGAACTCTCATATTCATATTCTGAAATTTCAAAAAAATGATACCTTAGCTACCAATTCTCTGCTTCTGAGGTGGTAGTGGGTCAAATTCCTGTTTAAAGAACTGTGTGGTGACTTTTTATTTTCTGTTTGCTTAGAAACAAACAGACTAGATACTGTCTTCACAAGGAACTTCAGAATCACAAAATACTCTGGCAAATGTAAAACTTATGCTCAGTGTAGCCAAAGGCAATGTGCCCCAAAGAAGAACTCAAAGAAAGCTGTATTCAGCTACAAAAACACATTTAATCCACTTCACAGAGCATTTAGTGTTGATCTGGTTAGTGCAAATGTGATATTTGCGTCAGATTTTTTGAGTCTTTAAAGCAGGTAAGAGAAAGGTCAGCCAGGTACTATTCCCCTAACATTTTTTTCTAGGCTGGACTGAATACGTGTACGCTATTCTTCATGGAATTATCTTAGACATAGCAAAATTAAACTAGATGAAGAGAAAAATTCACGTACTAAAATGTGTTACCAACTCTCATTTTAAGGCTCTCTGTAATTGCATTAACTGCAAGTAATGTTTAGGTCTCATACTACATCAGTTCACTGGAGGCTCAAAAAAGCTTTCAAGCTACAAGGTAGGTCTAGCCTGGTCAGAGCATTCTCTTGAATTCTGAACTAAAACCTCATCAATCCCTAAAGTCTCTTCCCCCCCTCCTTATGAATAGAATCTTTCTTGCATTGTTGTTGCTGCTGTTGTTGTACATTAACTACCCTTCCCCCTTTCCACTTACTAAACAGATTGTGAAAGGCTTATTCATCTGAGAAAGGGCAAGGAAACCTTTAGTACTGAACCTGTTCAGAACTTTAATAAAGCAGTGAAGCGAGGTTTTTGAGATATGCTGCAGCTCTACAGATCTGCTTTTGTTTTATTTCTGTCTCTGTTTTATTTTTTTAAAGAGACTGACAGACTTTCATTGGGGAAAGACTTGAACACTAAGCCTAAGGCTTATTGTAGCCCCTTTCTCTTTCTGATTTTCTAATAGGTGAGTTTGGAGGGGCATTGAATAATACAAAAACACTCTTTATATTCATAAGTGCAGCCTTGCAGTTAGTCTCTGCCAGAAGATTTAGAAATTGGAAGTGGCTAAAAAAGGGAGTCCATCGGTTGCATAAAGAATTTACTTGTAACCCACCCCCTACCACATTAATCTAATAATTATCTGACAAACCATAAATCAAAAACAGGCCTGCAAAAGTTTGTCAGTGTGGTATTTTTAACTTTTTAATTTTTTTTATTTGCCATATTTAACCAGTAAACTGAGCCAACATTTTATGCAGATAACAAATAGCGGCGCATCACAGAAGAAAAGGGATATAGTTATAGACTAAGGAGGTGTCACAAATATTCCTGACATCCTATTAATCACAGTCAGAGATCCCCAAGAATCATCCTCATTTCTCATGCATTGCTTCTTCAGCCCTCATTTGTGGGGGTCACAATGTATGCACAGACACACACAGCTGAGAAATCTTGGTTACTACAAATATATTTGTATCAATCCTAGTACAGTCCACATGAAGTAAGTTCATTATATCAGAATTATATAGACTAGCAACGCAAAGCACATATTTCCACAGAAGCTTTCTTGAGAGCTTCAGGTTAGACTGTCAGCCAACTAGTTTTGTAGTCATCTATGTCATCTGAATACATTCTGGATTATTGCAGTAACAAATTTGTGACAAGCAAATCATTCATACACCTGGGGAGCTCCTGCTTTTAGCTCTTTACCAATTCATGCTGTACCTGTGGCAAGACTTAGGCACTTAGGACTTGCGGTAGGGGTAAAATCTCATTAATGGAATACCGCCCTTAGGAATTTTTCACTTGAATGATAGCATTATGGAATTATTATCCTTCCTAATTTCAAAATGTTATTTTAAAATGTTGAGTTGTTCAATGCTTGCATACTAATGGCAAAACTCCCACTGACTTCAATGTGGCCAAGATTTTTATCCTGGATATTCTACCATGTGCAACAGCAAAATGCACAACATTAACAGGATTAATTCTCTTCCGCAGCCTATGAAACACCATTGAATGATGTTTCAAATCTATCTGTTAAAGAAGAAGCTGACGATAATGCTTGAGAATCAATAAGTCTTGGGCTCCTAAATGCCTAAATCACTTTTGAAACTGGGATTTTCAAAAATGATTGATTTCAATGGGAGTCAGGCATTTCTGAGATTCATAGTAGGCACCTATCTGTATCTTTAGGCACCTAAATACCTTTTAAAATGTGGCCCTGTCATGGTATAATTCCCCATTCTGAACCTTAGCGTTCAAAAGATGGGGTACCAGCATGAATTCCTCTAAGCTCAATTACCGGCTTAGAACCTGTAGCGCTGCCACCAACCCGGAATTCCAGTGCCTGGTACACTCTGGTCCCCCCAAAACCTTGCCCAGGGAAACCCAAGACCCATACCCTCTGGATCTTACCACAAGGAAAGTAAACCCTTTTCCTCACTGTTGCCTCTCCCAGGCTTCCCCTCCCTGGCTTATCCTGGAAGATCACTGTGATTCAAACTCCTTGAATCTTAAACAGAGAGGAAAATGCACCCTCCCCTCTCCTTCTCTCTCCCCCTCCCAGACTCTCCCTGAGAGAGACAGTAATCCTAACACAGAGAGAAATTAGCCTTTCTCTCCCCTTTCTCCCCACCAATTCCCTGGTGAATCCAGACCCAGTCCCCTGGGGTCTCACCAGAATAAAAAAACAATCAGGTTCTTAAACAAGAAAAGCTTTTAATTAAAGAGAGAAAAACAGTAAAAATTATCTTTGTAAATTTAAGATGGATTAGGTACAGGGGTTTTAGCTATAGACACTGGGAATCCCTCCCAGCCTAAGTATTTCAAGTACAAATTAAATCCTTTCAGCAAAATAAAATTTTGAACCTCCTTCCAGCCAAATACCACCAATTAAACTCCTTCCCAGCCAAATGTGCACATTTGCAAATAAAGAAACAAAACTAAGCCTAACTTGCCTTATCGAACCTATACCCACTATTTTGAACTGATAAACCTGTATGGAGAGATTGGAAGAGAACCTGTTGCACGTCCGTCACTCTCAGAACCAGATAGAACAACAACCAAATTCTAAACACACACAAAAAACTCCCTCTCTCAGACTTTGAAAAGTATCTTGTCCCCTGATTGGTTCTCTCGTCAGGACAAGCCTGGCTTACTGAACTTGTTAACCCTTTACAGTCAAAAGAGATATAAAGTACTTCTGTTCTATTAACTTCTACTATCTGTTTATGACAGGCCCTTAGGTTCCTAATTCACTTAAAGTCTGTTAGACAGTTTTACCCTGTGTCCTACATAAAGTCTTAAATAAAGATCAAATATAGACTTAAGACAATTGTAATAGTATGTACATTATATAATAATAAAGTGATGAAATATTTAACATTTAATAACTAAATAAGACAGTATCTTAGATATACAGTTGTCATAGCTCAATAAATATGATTTTAACAGTCAGCTAAGATTTAATGTATAGTAACCATTTGAAACTAGATCTTGCTCTTTATATATAAACATGTGCTTACTGTAAGATAATTTAAATGCCACTTCATAACTAAGAAAATATTAATGGGTGCTTTTCATTGTGAAGTGCATGCTGATACACATTGTTTTTACCTTAAAAATACAGTTTAATAATGAATAATGCTAAATCAGACACTGATCTTGAAAGTTAACCAATAAGATGTGTATGTAAATATTGAAAAACACCTGCCTGATAGTTAGGCTAGAAAATAACTGTGGTAACTCAGACACCATTGTGTGAGAACTGTTGGCACATGTTGGCTTTTTAATGGCAACCACTGCATGCAGAAATGGCCCCGAGGAGTTCAGACAGCCATGGCAAAACAAGAAAGAAGTACTATTAGTACAGTTTGCTCATGCTGCTGCTCCTTCTGATGCTGACACATTTGATGTCCAAAAAACTGCTGCTTCTACGTCCTTCTCTGTCGATGTCCACGGCAAATTCTTGGGCGATGGGCCAAAAGCTATCTGTTTTCTCATGCCAAGACGTGGACAATTATTATTTTAACTCCCCTAAAATACTGAATCACTAGTGCAAGTCGAGATGTGGTTGCTGCAGCTCTGACAGTAACAAAAACAACACTAGCATATTAGCACATAGAAAAGCACTACTCGTATGGATAGTAGTATATTGGACGGTAGTATATTAATAGAAAAACTCCCATTCTACAAACAATAACAACAACAAAAAACCCTGCCGTTTTCAATTACCAACTTTTTGAATATATTACATTACGTCTTGTCTTTCAAATTGCATTCGCTCCTGTTTGCTATATCACTGGCTGTCAAGGTATTTTTCCCACTTTGAACTTTAGCATCCAAAAAATGGGGACCTGCATGTACTCTTCTAAGCTTAATTCCTAGCTTAGCTCTGATAGCACTGCCACCAGCCAAAATATAGTGTTTGGCACACTTTCTGTTCCCCCAAAACCTTCCCTGGGGAACCCAAGACCCAAACCCCTTGGGTCTTAAAACAAGGAGAAATAAACCATCCCCTCTCCTTTCACCCTCCAAGACTTTTGCCTCCCTGAGAGGCTACACTGATCCAAACTCCTTGGATCTTCAAACAGAGAGGAATTAACCTTCCCCGCCCTCCTTTCCCCCCACCAATCCCTGGTGAGTTCAGACCCAATCCCCTTGGGTCTTAAGGAAAAAAATCAATCAGGTCCTTAAAAAAGAAAGCTTTTAATTAAAGAAAGAAAAAGTAAAAATTATCTCTGTAAAATCAGGATGGAAAATGTTTACAGGGTATTCAGGTCATATAGACTAGAGGGACTTCCACTCCCCCCAGCCTGAAATTCAAGTTACAGCAAATAGAGGTAAAAATATTTTCAGCAAAATACACATTCACAGGTTAAGAAAACAAACATAAGACTAATCCGCCTTTTCTAGCTAGTACTTACTATTTTGAACATGAGAGACTTTCAGAAAGATTGGGGAAACCTGAGGTGCACGTCTGGTTCCCCTTAGCTCCAAGAGTGAACAAAGAACAAAACAAACAGCACAAACAAAGACTTCCCTCCACAGAGATCTGAAAGCATCTTGTCCCCCGATTGGTCCTCTGGTCAGTTGTCAGCCAGGTTCACTGAGCTTCTTAACCCTTTACAGGTAAAAGAGACATTAACCCTTAACTATCTGTTTATGACACTGGCTCTCTGACTTTTTGCATTAATAGTTGTATGTATTCTCCTCTTTAAGTTAGGCATGATGGTACATTTGTTTGTATTTCGTATTTATCTGTTTGTAGAAATGAGCTGAGCAAGTTGTGTTTTGGTTTTGCAAAACGTTTTGACTTGGATTTTGTGTTTTTCAAAACCAGAAGCAGGGGCGGCTGTAGTTCATGCTCCATTTTCATCTGAACCACCTAACTTTGAGGTATGGGGTTGAGGTGGAAAGTTCTACGTCTAGCTCATCTTTAATTTTTCTCTTTGCAGTTTAAGCTCTTGCATGTTTCAGTCTCTCTCTATTCCAGTTTCATTCATTCACGGCCAGATTTTGATACCTTTACTCCAGTTAATATCATGAGCAGTCACACTGACTTCCAATGGGCTATTACTTGTGGAGTAAGATACTACTCAACATGAGTAAGACTATTGGAACCTGACCCTTGTTATGTGTAAAATCAAACAATTTTTAAAAACTATATCTCGTTTTAATATAAAATGCTTTATAAAACACAAAAGCCAGAAATATGGTCATTTTCAGAAGTCTGGAGGAATAACAACAAGGGATGGAAAAGGACTGGAAAGATCTGGCATGGAAAAATATGAGAGAATAAATGTCAAGCCCAAAAACATTTGCCAGCAACAATAGCAACAGTAACTGCAGTAAATCATTCTGTAGTGTTTCAGGTTTTGGTGACTATAACAACAGTGCCACTATTCTATGGTTGGGTTGCCACCTTGGTTTTGTTTTTTTCTTACTGGTCGTTACTCCATTTCCCCTTGTGTTCCTTTTGTCTTCATGAAAGATTTAAATGAAATTTGATTATGTTTTCTAAGTTTAAAAAATAACTGACTGGCTATAATGCCAGGAGACTTTTTAAAAAAAGATCTTATTTTCCCAACTGGGGACTTTGGAGGCAAACTGGCTAGGCTTTGAGTTTGCCTGGAAAGCTTTAAGTGGAAAGAGAATATCTCCAGACTCACACGGCTCTTCCATCTGCTTTGAAATTTCTTTTTAAAAAATCAGCTATCTTATCATATTAACTGAACTCAATGAACAGCTCACAAAAATCTTGTTAAAAGCTTTAATGGCCAAACGTATTCTTTAATCGGGAATCATATGTGGTGGTTCTGCTAAAACCCGTTTTTTATGTTTTTCCTGCACCTTAAACATAAGGAAATTATGCAGCTGATTTTACATAAAGCACAACAGCTATCACAAAGATTGTTGTAATTCACTTTGTGTTACATTGGTCGGTAAATGTCAATGTTGGACTTAACATATTTTTCCAAGAGAAAGAATTTCTCATTGTAGTTCTGTGTCAGTGCCGGATTTTATTCAGTCAAGAACAAAATAGACCAAACATTCGTCCAGCTGTTGTATCACAAGGCAACTTTTTCTTGACAAGACTGATTGCTTTTCTTAATTAGTTTGCATTTGAAACACCTACAGAGGAATGAGAGCACCAACCACAGCTATACATTTAATTACTGCAGTTGACAAAATGGATAGTGCTGGACTTGAGTCAAATTCCTAAAAAGTCTGAAACATCAATGAAAGTGTCTGAAAGAAAACCACCTTTGCTATTTTAGTTTTTGAAAAATTCTAGCCAAGGCCATGAACAGATACTTTGAATATGTAATTGAACTTAATGCACGAAATAAAAAAGAAAGGCACTGGGGCTGTTACATCAAATCTCACATTTAAAATCTATGCCTTACAACTGATAAGCTCCTTTCAAAAATAAAAAGATGAGAAAAATCTTCATATTTCAGTGTCGCTTGAGTAAAACTGGCATAATAAAAGCAAATATGTGAAGAAAGAAAAGGCAAAGTAGGATCAGGCTCCAGCTCCCAGCAGTACCGTACCATGTAAAGTCTTAAGTAATGAACTTCATTAAAAAGTAAATTAAGTATTTCTCAGGCAGCTGTAAATGAGATTCTTTCCTATAGACTCTGGCTGAAATGTTGGTATATGTATCAGAGTAAATAAGCACCAGTTACTTTAATGGAAATGCTGGTCAGATAGATGTTTAAGTTCTGTTGCAAAAGCACAAATGGTTCACATACACTCTCTTTTCTTCTGGCGGGTTATTTACATTAGTTTTGTGGGGTTACAAAAGAATTAATTTTAATGATCATTCACAAAGGGAGTCTGATATCCTGATCATGACTAAAATGTATTTCCCTGAAAAGCAGTAACATTACTATAAACATTTTAGAACAGATAATATACTAGATATGCATTCACTATACGTCACATGTTGCAAGGTCCTGAATGCCTTCAAGAGGTGCTGAGTGCTTTCCCATTCCCATGGACTGCAAGGCTCCACTGAAGTCAATAGCAAAAGTCCCATTGATTTAGATAAAGGCAGAATTCCATGTGTGTGCACACACACATGAGTATGTGTAGATGTCCATGTGACTTTATATTATTTAAGTTCACCAATCAGCTTCTCTGTATGTTATTTGAATCCCACAACTTTGAATGAAACTTTTAAGGACTTTTAAAAACAAGACTACAAAATTAGCCGACTAAGTAAACGTTGTTGTATACTGTGAAAATGTTTTAACTTTCTTTCAGTGCATAGTTCTGCATTTACTATTTTGTTGGTTCTGTGAAAAGTTAGCACCATATTTCGGCACAGTAATGAAGTGTCGTTCCATGTCTATGTCTGCACTGGTATGCATATTTGGTTACTGGACTGCGTACATGCTGGTACGTATTCCCTATACTTGCCCTAATTAGCCACATACATTGTACTGGACATGGGTATAATGCTGTGTACATGCATATACCTACATCCCCACTGGCACTTTTTTATGCCAGAACACTCAAGTCAGGGAAGTCATACAAGTGCAGAAGTGGGTTGCTATTGCCCTGTGGAAGCAGGTCACTCCAGACAAGGTTTGTTACAAACCACTGTGGGGTTGGAAATATCACTGTCTCGCAAACCTGTACAACCATCACCCCATCAATGAATACTTTGATCTACCCAGGGATGATTGCCATAAGAAAAGATCCAGAAATAACAGCTGGATTTGAGAGGCTGGGAATTCCTAAGTGTGTCATACCCAAATACTATGCCCACCGAAAGGGGCAAGTGAGCATGTGAGCCAAAAACATTATTATTCACTTATTCTGCAATTCTTAGTGGGCTATAGAGGCAGATTCATGAATACAAACATGGGAAACAGTGGAAAGGTGGGTCAGACAGAAACATGTTTGCAATATGATAGCACTTGACAGTTACACCACTCCGATGCACATGAATTATAGACTCATAGACTCATAGACTCGTAGGTCAGAAGGGACCAATATGATCATCTAGTCTGACCTCCTGCACAAAGCAGGCCACAGAACCCTAACCATCCACTTTTATAACAACCCCTAACCCATCACTGAGTTATTGAAGTCCTCAAAATTGTGGTTTGAAGACCTCAAGAAGCTGCAGAGAATCCACCAGCAAGTGACCCATGCCCCCACGCTGCAGAGGCAGGCGAAAAACCTCCAGGGCCCCTGCCAATTCCGCCCTGGAGGAGAAATTCCTTCCCGACCCCAAATATGGCGATCAGCTAAAACCCTGAGCATGTGGGCAAGACTCACCAGCCAGCACCCAGGAAAGAATTCTCTGCAGTAACTCAATCCCATCCCATCCAACATCCCCTCACAGACCATTGAGCAGACTTATCTGCTGATAATCCAAGATCAATTGCCCAAATTAAACTATCCCATCATCATCATCCCTCCATATACTTATCAAGCTTAGTCTTAAAGCCAGATAAGTCTTTGCCCCCACTACTTCCTTGGAAGGCTGTTCCAGAACTTCACTCCCCTAATGGTTAGAAACCTTCATCTAATTTCAAGTCTAAACTTCCTAATATCCAGTTTTGTACCCATTTGTCCTTGTGCCTACATTAGTACTAAGCTTAAATAATTCCTCTCCCTCCCTAATGTTAATCCCCCTGATATATTTATATAGAGCAAGCATATCCCCCCGCAGCCTTCTTTTGGCAGGCTAAACAAGCCAAGCTCTTTGAGTCTCCTTTCATAAGGCAGGTTTTCCATTCCTCGGATCATCCTAGTAGCCCGTCTCTGAACCTGTTTCCAGTTTGAATTCATCCTTCTTAAACATGGGACACCAGAACTGCACACAATATTCCAGGTGGGGTCTCACCAGCGCCTTATATAACGGTACTAACACCTCCTTATCCTTGCTGGAAATACCTCGCCTGATGCATCCTAAAACCGCATTTGCTTTTTTAACGCCATATCGCATTGGCGGCTCATAGACATCCTGCTATCAACCAATACCCCAAGGTCCTTCTCCTCCTCTGTTGCTTCCAACTGATGCGTCCCCAATGTATATCTAAAATTCTTATTATTAATCCCTAAGTGCTGACCTTGCACTTTTCACTATTATATTTCATCCTATTACTATTACTCCAGTTTACAAGGTGGTCCAGATCTTCCTGTATAGTATCCCGGTCCTTCTCCGTGTTAGCAATACCCTCCAGCTTTGTGTCATCCGCAAACTTTATTAGCACATTCCGCTCTTTTTGTGCCAAGGTCAGTAATAAAAAAAGGTTAAATAAGATTGGTCCCAAAACCGATCCTTGAGGGACTCCACTAGTAACCTCCTTCCAGCCTGACAGTTCACCCTTCAGGTACGACCCGCTGGAGTCTCCTCTTTAACCAGTTCCTTATCCACCTTACAACTTTCATATTCATCCCCCATCTTTTCCAATTAACTAACAGTTTTCCCCAAAGCGGAACTGTGTCAAATGCGCTTACTGAAATCGAGGTAAATTAGATCTACCGCATTCCTTTGTCCTAAGTAATCTGTCACCTTCTCAAAGAAGGAGAGATCAGGTTGGTTTGGCGTTGGTTTGGCACGATCTACCTTTAGTAAATCCATGTTGCAATTCGTCCCAATTACCATTGACCTCAATGTCCTTAACTACTTTCTCCTTTAAAATTTTTTCCAAGACCTTACATACTACAGATGTCAAGCTAACAGGCCTATAGTTACCTGGATCACCGTTTTTCCCTTTCTTAAAAATAGAACCCAACCCCAAACCTGAAAACATCTTAGGTTCATCATACTTAGGAAGGAAGATCCACACACAAGTCAAGGAAACTATAATATTTATTAAAAGTAAATATGGAACAAGTAAGTAAAATATTTTAAAAAATAAATGTAAACAAACATACTGGGACTGAATTCATGAACAATGGCCAAATGTTAATATCTCTGAACTTGTCTCCTTGTCTTCCATCTGACAACGAGAGGAAATAATTCTTGGGGACAAATGGGGATGATGCCTGTGCTGGGTTGGGGGCAGGCACTTGGTGGGGTTCAGCAACTCCTTTAGATATACCGTTCCCCTCTTAGACACTCAAGAAGGTCTCTCTGCGAGGGGTTTTGGATGCTGGTGGAGGTTGTGGTCCTGGGAGTCCTGCAGGCTTTTCCTGGTCATTCCTAGGATGTTGGGCTCAATAGCACGCTGGGCAGCAACCAGAGGAGGAGGAGGAGATGGTGATGTTTGATGAACAAGTGCAGTGGGCAGGGAAGCAAGTGGGCCATGAACTTATTTGGCCACCAGTTCTATCAGACCCTCTGTTAAGGAATACTCCCATTCCCTATGGCATGCCTCCTGCTTCATGAACTGGTTCATCAGTCTCTCTTCCTGATGAAAAGCCCAATCTTCCTGTAAGACTCAAACTGCTCCTGGTTCCTCCTATCCGTCACAATGAGCAGCTCCTCCAGGGTCCTTGTCTGCCTCTTCTGTCTCTGGGGTACTGTTCCTACCCTCCTGGTGGAATGGATTTCCTCTTGGGAGTGAAGGTCCTGCCAAATCAAAGACAAGAGAAGTACTGTATATTTTTTTCCTTTGGAAGAAGCCAAGAAATCCACCTCAGTAACTTAATTTTGCTGTAGAAGGCCATCATTTTGATATTTTTCAGGATCCCAGGAATGTGACTGTTAGATTCTCCTTGGTTCTTAGACAACTTTTGCAGACCATGAGGAAGGAGCAGATGCTACTAATTGTAAGATACATGGAGTAGTGTTTTTAAAATTTTTAAATTTTCTTAGTGTCTCACAGAGGGGTGGGTCGTGTGTGTCAGTTCCTTCAAGGGGCTATGTTACAAGTTTGCAGTTTCTTCATTAAAGGCAGTCAACATTTGGAGAACATAGCAGTTTTCAGATACCAGAATGAAAAAGAAAGGTGACTTTCTACTGCTGTGGAGGACACCCAGCAATCTACGTCAGAGAGATAGTTCTGAGAATAGTCATGCCCCTACATATTACTGAAGGGAGAGGTTCAGTCAGCTATGAAAGTACACCAAGCAGATTTGTGCTACGTTAAACCTCAAGACCCAGCTGAGTTTCTGCTATACCAGAAAGTGGCTGAATATACTTACAGGACTGGGAGACAATTCAACTGGAAATTGATTATATTCTCAGCTATCATATGGAGTTTTCATTCAAAGGGAGATGGGTATCACAAAAACTATCTGTGCTACCCCTCCGACTGAAATTTATTTGGTTCACTGAAGATTCAGATCAGCATCACAGGCCCCTTTCCTCTCCACAGGAAAGGATACTGTACTGTCTTTAAACCTGCCCAACCAGGTACTTCTCACACTTTTATTTCCCCTAGCCTGTGCAGCATGGCTCTGTGCTGGGAGAAATTTCCCAGTAGGAAAAATACATATAATACCAGTGACGTAAGAATTTTAAAAAATTGGCATTCAGTTTAGAAAATATTAATGTATGGAGATCCTCACTGGGCACACATCAATTTGTTTGCACAATACCCTGTTTCCTAACAGGTTCAGGTACAGGAAAGCAAGAATGTGTGTTGGGTGGAGATCCACTGAAAACAGAAATTACATTGAAACCTTATAACATATAGGAAGGTGGCTGGGCATTTCAAATTTTTAGGGATGAGCTCCCGCTACCCCCAACCTTAATGTATTTATTTTTTTATTTTGGCCTTTCCACGGCCCTCTAAATCTTCCTTATTTCTGTCTGGCTTGATATTTGTCTTTTTGTAGTGTTCACTTTGGGGTTTGAACATCATTAAATATGGTCTTCAACAGAGCTGGTTGGGAATCTTCTGTCATAATGATTTTTCAATGGACAATGAAGTTTTTGTATAACTGAATGTTCCATGAAAAAAATTCAGTTTTGCTGATTTTTTTTTATTGTTCCATCTATAAAATTGAAGTAAAATGTTTCATTCTCGGTCAGTTCTGTATTAAACAGCATCAGCCTAAAGTGCTACAGTGCCACATGGGAGCTGAAGTTTGAGTGCTTCATGCCTCTCTCTTTCCTAGTGGTCAAGCTTCTCAGCTGGATTGCATCTCCCAGGATGATCTCCCCTCTTACTAAGCTGTGTAGTGCATCCTGGGAGTCACATGACTGTGTTCATAATTCTACATAACAGAACTTACCGGTCACCCATATGCCCCTCGCTTTCCACCATCCTGAAGGTTCTGGGATGCAGATGGATTGAAAATGGCCAGAGGAGCATATGGTCGTTAGGTTGACAGGACTGGGAATCCTGTACATCAATCCTGAACCCCACTGAGGTAGCTTTGATCTATATTTGTGAGTAATAAAATATCGAGAACAAATGGATACGAACTAGTCAACTGTAAGTTTAGGCTAGAAATTAGATGAAGGTTTCTATCTTCAGAGGAATGACATTCTGGAAGATCCTTCCAACAGGAGTAGTAGGGGTAAAAAAAAACCTAACTTGTTTCAAGCCTGAGCTTGATAAGTCTATGGATGGGATAGTATGATGAGACTGCCTATCCACAACTGCTTTTAGAAAATCTCTCTCATGACTGAAGCTGAGACACTAGATTGGAAGGTCTATGAGTTATTATAGATAATTTTTTTTCCCAACTGTCCATCTCAGGGTCTAACTGATCATAATATTTGGTGTCAGGAAGGAATTTTTCCCCAGGTCAGATTGGCAGAGACCCTGGGTTTTTTTCACCTCCTTCTGCAGCATGCGGCACGGGTCACTTGCTTATTTGAACTAGAGTAAATGGTGGATTCTCTGTAACTTGAAGTTCTTAAATCAAGATTTGAGGATTTCAGTACCTAGCCAGAATTATGGCCCTGTTACAGGAAAGGGTGAATGTGGTTCTGTGGCCTACAATGTGCAGGAGCTCAGACTAGGTCATGATGGCCCCTTCTGGCCTCAAAATCTATGAGTCTAACCTGAACACAGGACAGTATTCCTCCTAGCACAATGCCCATGGTCATTCATCCCTGGATATTCTGTATACATTACATGCACTTATGTATTTATCCTTGTAACTAATACAGTTTATTGGTTTGTTTCTTCGTAGTTCATTGGCAGTTACCATGAAAATATGCTGATTTATTTTCAATTATTTGTGTAGTGCCATAATGTGCTTTAAAGAAGATAAAAGGAGGGCTCACATAACATTTTGAATAATCACATGATCATCATCAAATGAGCCTCAGCACTGCTGTGCCACCAAAACATGTGAGAGCTGTAGCTCATGTGTGTAATAGAAGAAAATCATACTGGACAGGCTCTGATTCCCTAGCAAAACAAACACTGTGAGACAGCCCAAGAGAGACCATGCTAATAGCCATTCTGTGATAATATTTCAAAAACTACACTCCTATAAGAGATCTGATCATAGAAGAATAGAGCCAAGAATGCTGTTTTATCCCACACATAGCTGATATGCGATAACTCCACTGTGATCAAATAATTACTGTTAACTTGCATGAAGTGCATTGCTCCCACACAGTGTTGCACTGTTAACTAGGGCAAAAGGCAGTGACTGAGCTGTCTATTAAAATGTTAGTGTCAGATCTCTGTTTAGAAATAGAAGCACAAGAATCACAAAATACCATGTCAAGAATTACTAATTAACGGTGCATGTGAAGAACTTAACTGAATGGTCCTAGGTAAACTAAGGAAGAGTTGCAGAGATATTTGATCAACAAAATATAGAACAGATATAGTAATCATGGTAAAATACATTTCATTACTCGTAACATTTCCATGTCACTGCTGTTATCAGGAAACATTTTAGCTCATAGTTAAATGGATATTAAAACCTAATTTATTTATTCATTTGGTAAATGAAGGAAAATTGCAAAAGACCTAATGTTCACCGAAAAATGATTAATTATAAAAAATGCTTTTTATGTAGTACTAGTCTTCATAAAAGAGTCTGGACTACTAAGGATGAATATCTTGAATTTGATACGCAGGAATAAATTCCATTGAACAGGCCATATAGATCGTATATTACATGATTTGGCTCTATACATTACATTAGCCTCTGTGGTGAAGAATGCCAGTCAACTAATACATAACACAGTGAACAAAAGAGAGAGAGAGAGACAGACAGACAGGCAGGCAGACTTTTGTTAAAAAGATCAGAGCAAAACCCTATTCTTACAAAAAGTGCTGTAATTTAACTCCTCTCCAAGCAGACTGGTCCTCAGTTTTCCAGTAGTTGCTTGTTATCAATTTACCTATTTTAACCTTCATTTACAGTGTCAAGAAAAGAGTTACATCAACTGTGTTGTGGGGGACTTTTGTCTCCCAAATGCACTCAGAAACCAAGAACAACTCCTTAATGTTTTAGGTGAAAAATCTTTATTTAATAAACAACTTGAAAAAAAGCAGGAGTCTCATTCAGTGTGAGCCTATATGCAGTTTCCACACATCAGCATTATTGTGGACTGGTCAGCATATAGAAATTCACTGCATTCTCCATATTGCTTGTGGCTCTTTTGGCCAGCTGACCTTGGTCAAATATGGCGGTGTTCACTGCCAAGTTTTCCAGGTACACCTGTGGTGGCTGGTTTTTGATGGTAGTCAAGTAATGAGAATGCTGCTTTGATGGGCACGGTGAGATAATGGGTATCAAGGATTTATCTCTTTATATGTGCATCTACGAGTAATTCTTTTAGATTGATGAGGAGCAAGTGCCTTCTTTGTCTTGGTTGAGTGTGGTGCAAGCAAGACTATTGCTGACCCAAATGATGCAACTTGCAATGCCAGCAACATTAAGCATATGGAAGAAAGGAATCACCTATTTATCCTATGCCTGCAGGAATACATTCTTGCAAGATGTTCCACATTATTGACATAACTTTTATTGTTGTTGTAGTGAAGAATTATGGGGGTTTCTTTTTGTCTCCTTCTACAATCTTATCATGATGCATTGTCGATAGTATTATTACCAACTTGCCCTTTTTTGGAGGAAACCAGGGTGAGTGGCCCAGGAAACCAAACCCTGATGACAAATTTCTCTGCTGTGAAGTGGATGCATCTTACTGGGTATATCTAACTTGTTTCGTCAGAATGTTCCAACCAGGTAAAAATTTTGTTGAATAGATCTTCAGCAAGCCGAATACTGGTGAAAAGGTTAACCTCAACTATGTTTCTTCCAGTCTTATACCTCATTGTCTGAAGATGAGCTTGAGGAATAGTCAATGGAAACATAGTTTTCATTCTTAGAGCAACTCTTAACTCAATCTGGCAGAGAGTCACTATCATCCAATACGTCATCATCACATGATTCACTCTGAGTTGCAAATATTTTAATAAGGTCAGAAGCGGAATATCACACCCATTTGTTTGCCATCACAAAGTGCACAACACAGAAAATCATCCCATAAGTCTTCTGAGTCTACAGCATTTGCAGCACAATACCTAGATAGAAAATCCCTTCAAGACTGTTAGCCAAAGAACGCCAGCACCTGTCCACTCTGTGTTGAAGATACCTAATAAGCCCGGATTTGAAGGGACCAGCCTCCTTGGAATAGCTCCTATTTTAGGGTGACTGTATGCAGCAACCACTGTCCCTATAATGCATTATCAATTAGCATATGCTAACTATTACAATACAAGATACTCTCAATAGATGCAAATGTGTATATATCATGACTAAAAATACAAGATAGTTTAATACATGTGGGCTACATATGTACCCTACATATTTTTTTGATACAGAAAAATATTTTTTCATGCCAAATTATTTTTTTTCACTTATTTGCATATATGTGCCTTGGTGACAATATTCTAAAACAGCATAGCTGGAGGGCTACTTGTCCATGAGTTATCACAATATGTGTGCTTGCACGGTATAACATTGCCCCATAAATATTGATGAGGTTTAAAAGAATGAAAGTCTCAGCAGAAACATCCCAGGATGTAAATCTGTTCAAGTTATTCCTTACATAGACCTTGATTCAGACAAGCATTTAAGCATGTGATTAACTTTAAACAAATGTTTAAGTGTTTTGCTGAATAGGGATGGACTTCTGTTTAAGTGCGATACTGAACTTGGGTGTCGAGGATTAGATCTCAAAGCTAATCCTTCTGTTACTAAAGAAGACAAAGACGCAACTTTGCAGATAGTTGCTGAAATCATGACTCTCTTTAATTCAATGGGAGTTTTGCCATTGAATCAGTAAGGCCATAACTTTATCTCTCATGACAATGTTAGAGCAAACTGTTTGTAAAAGGCTCCTATAATTAACATGCACTGTTGGATAGTTCTGCTATGTTTTAAAGAGACAGTCAACTTACAGTCCAGCCAGTTTTTAGCACTGAGTCAAAAGCAGTTTCAACTAATGTGACTATTTTTGAGTCCCTGTTCCAATTTCTGTGGGTTTGCAATCACATTTATCTATTTTTTTAAATGTTTGTCTCTTCCCAAGTGCTGCATGAAAGACTCTCACAAACAACAAGGGAAACTTACAGTACGGTGAGAACTGACTACACACAAAGCATTGTTAAATGCACAAAATAAAACTGAAAAAGAGAGAAAACTATTGCTTTTAATCGCAATAGGCAAAATTTTAAGACAGAAATGTGATACTTAAGTTGATTATGGCCTTGCATAAATGTATAAAATGGTTGAGATCTGCAATATTTCTGCCAATTACCATATTATCATGCCCTCATCCAGCTCCCAACAAAGTCAACGGAAAGATTCTCCATTAACTTCAGTGGCTTGATCTCTAAGTGTCTACCTGATTCAGCACTGTCATCACACCATCCTATTTTCACCTGTCTATGTGGTGCACACCTGCCTTGCATTATTAGGCACTTTTAAAGATTTTCTAGCCGGTAAGTATTTATGCTTAAAATGACATGATCTGTCTTTCGTATTTTTAGACATTCATCCCACATTGTCCTTGGACAACTATTTATTACTTGAATATTAAAAAAAAAAATCTGCTAGTAGCATTAATGACTGCCACCAAGGCCATCGCTTTTCCCTGGCTCCAGAGCATGCACTACCACACCCGGTCTCAGTCAAGAGGGTTTATTTTCATAACAGAGGTTAACAAACAAACAAGAATACAGTCTTAACTCAGCCAGTACCCCAGGCATCAGGGCCACCCCTCACAGGCACTCCAGCTCCTGGCAGCCTTCCAGCCTCAGCCACCTTTGCTTGCTTGCTGGAGCAGTGGCCACAGGGCTGCTTCCCTGGCCCCTTGCTCCAGGGACCCACCACAGGAGCTAGCCCCACTCACTGTGGCTTTACCTCCCCAGGGCTCATCCTGTCTCAGATCTTCCCTCTTCAGCTGCCCACTAGCAGCCCTTTATAGGACCAGGTGTAGCCCAGCCCTCTTTAATTAGCTGGATCAGGCTCAGCCTATCCACAGAGGCCAGCTACCCTGAGACAGTGACAATTATAGTGACAATTTCTATAATGCTATAAAAGAGGAAATTGTAAGTCAAGCCTATGATATAGCTTTGCTAATAGGGAGAAACCAAGGCACGATAGTGAGCATTGTGGTAAGAATGCGGTCTATATATGGATTAGGAATCCTTCTCTTAGGTTAGCAATCCTATGCCTTATCTGGGTCTGGCACAGAGACCTTGAATTCAATGAGGCCAACATTTCTGGATAGCCAATCTATCCATAATTCTGCAGATACACTGTGTACCCCCTGCACCAGGCTGGATTTTATCCACTAGTATGCCATTTGTTTTGGCTTCATTCTTTAGAGAGTTAAAAAGTCTAGTAAGAGAGGATTAGTAATGCAACAATTGTGGCATTTACTTTAAGACACAATAAAAGATGCTGACATGCTGTGTAAGCATTGTTCCTGGCTCTAGTTATTCCAATTATTTTTTATGCTTTCTCCTTAAATGAGAAACATATCAGGCAGTAATTCAAACACTGGGATGCCTATTTATGCTTTAGAACAAACAGTTTAAATGGTATTATATACAGATGTCTAAATATTTTGAAAATGTCTGTTTATGGAGGCAAAATGAAACTACCTGTTTTCATTTGAAGAATTTTATTTGAAATTTGCATGTAAAACTGAACTTGCTTGTTAGCTGATACACTATGGCAAACAAGGCTTATTTACAGAGTATATGAAGTGCCTGGTTTTCTGTTTGAATCTGGGAAAGCAATATATTTGAATTTTCATTAGATTGCTCCATTTTTACAAAAATGATTCATTGTATAAAAACAGTAGTAAGTGGCTTACTCTTTGTCCCTGTCAACAGACAACTGGCAGATTGCTGGCTGCATAATATTTCTGTTAGACTACTTGTGTATGGAAATCTGACCGCTCTGCGAGCAATTTAAACAACAGTGTAAATAACCTGTGTAAAACAACCAACAGTGTAAATGCCTCTAAATAATCAAGCCCATTTAATGGATATAATATAAGCTTTTGTTTATAACCATGGTCTGCACTCACCTATTATATCACATTGCGCTTTACGGTAATCAATGGATGTAGAAGCCTGATTTTCAAAGCTTCATTTTTGTGGGCGCAACTTTTGTTCACGGTGAACTGTGCCCACAATTTTTCACCCTCAATGAACTGCCAGAAAAAAGATGAATGCATTAAAGGCGTAAAAAAATGGAAGCTTAGTTTGAAAATTGGGCCCTGAATGTCTGAAGCAAAATATAACAATAATTGAGATAATTTTCTATAGTCCTAGCTAGATTTCCCCCATGTGTGTTTTATATATAATGAAACTCTGAGGATTTCACCATTCAGTCATGTCTACTGTCATCAGAGTCTCCAGTTATAGGTTATTTCCAAGTTTTCCTGTTACTATGTGGGTCATGTTATTGTATACATACAAACACCTTGCGTTTATATAAGCAGATATGTATACAATTTGCTTACGTAGAGATGGGTGTGAAGGAAAAAGTAAAGCAATTGACCTTTACCTGGCTTTTATTATTTTGATCTTTACCAATGAGGTCAGAAATAAAATGAATGCATCCTACATTATGCACAAGTTTTTCCTCTTCTTAATCCTGAAATTTGAACGGTATTTGACTTTTCTCCTCTTTCTGAGGATATTCTAAAAATTGGGTCTTTGTTAATTTCTGCATTGTCATTACCATCATCTTTGCTTTAGTCAAGTGAGGGGTAATTACAACAACTAAAAGTGACATACGGAAAAATATCTTTCATCATAGAAAGAAACAAGAAAAATGACAAGGGCATCATGCAAAATACTTGAAACTGTGCTTTGTGAAGCTCTTATTCTTATGAAATCTGAGAAATCACTCTGTCGTTCTTGAGGACATTGGCAATAGAAGTTGTTTTGTTCCATATCACTACCACTCCAGACCACACTCCCAGAGGCTGGTAAACCTTGCAGGACTGGAGTGAAATAAGAAAGAGTAAAATGGAAACACTTTGCACTAATACAGCATCTTTTATCCAAGGATCTAAAATACTTTACAAATATTAAGACCCTCCAGGCCTGCAACTTCTAGAACACAGGCAGATAGCTGTGCCTATAGGGAGTGCTGGTAGATACACTGTGGCTTGAGGCATCATTGAGTAAGTCATTGCAGGATCAGGGCCTAGAGGAAGGGAGGAAAGAGAAAGCCACGGGAGGAGGGCACTGAAAGAAAAATAGAACTCCATCCCAAAAGGCTGCCTCCTTTCAGCCAGACAGGGGCTGATTCCTCAAGCATATGCTGAATGTTAGGGTCAAAAATATAGGAACACTGAGGATGTGGGAAAACAGGTGCATTTCCCTACACTTGATGGTCAGATGTCCTCAGACAATCAGGGGAAATGCAGGATCCTGATCTCAGAGAATGGCAGACAAGTAGAGGAAACTTTCTACAGCCTGATTCTCATGTTAAACTCCTATTATACCGTTATGTATAACGGGTAAAGGGTTGAGGGTAAAGGGACCTCAAAATAGATGCAAATGTAATGGACTCATACTTTAAGGTCTCTTTAGCTTGCCAGAGCAGTGTAGCATAAGTGAGAATCGGGCATCTTGTGTTTATTTTGTTGTATAGTGTATTTATTTGCCATTTGAATGCCTGCATACACATTAGACTGATATTTGGGGATTATAAAGTATTTTAAAAAATGTGTTTTAAACAGGAAGAAGAACATGTTTTCAGTTCCTGGTTAATTTTGGAACCTGGCAAAGGCTGTGTGCCACAGGTAGATCTGCAATGGCAGATACTTTGTTGGATTTTTTATTCAGGAGGTAGCTAGAAACAGGTGGGGGGGTTTTAAAGTGGGGTACGGGATTCCTAAAATTTTACAGATTTAAATCAAGATGATTTCATGTAAAGGAGAATAAACATCAGTCACAAGTTACCTGGAATGAGGAATATAGTCAAGGATATTAAACAATTTAAGAGATATCTAGATTTGTCACCAGAGAAGAAGACGACTAAGGCCTATGATGAAAAACCAGAAGATAGAAATGAGCTCAACTACAAAAGAGCATGGCTTTGAATGTCTTCTGTTGTGTCAAGTTTGCTGAAATTAAATTCACCTCAGATTACCAGTTCTATTTATCAGGTTTTAACCAAGAAGCTTGCCAAAGGGCAGGGAGTCCAATGCAAGCACCTACAGCAATAACCACATGTGTCTGAAGGGTGGTCTGCTGTGAATGTTAAATTATTTTGCACTTCTATGATGTCTTCTTTCATAGTAAAGACCTAAAATAGTTATTTTTATCTATGTTTCTAAGCTCCATTTAGAATAATCAGTACAACTAATTCTTATCAGTATTATTGATGGTTGGTCTCAGGAGGATTCTCTCACTTTGTCAGATGAAATGTAACATCTCATTAGCCGATTTAAACCATTATCCTGTTACAGCAAAAGAGAGCCTTTCTTTATTACACCAAGTCTGACTTTGGACTCATAAGCCTTGTCTACATTAGGTATCTCTACCCTCAACATTTCCCACCATGCAGCTCCATCAGTGGGCGCAAACGTGTAGGCAAACCACTAGGATTTAACATGCGCAGCTGTAGACAAAACAGTAGCTAATGTGCGTGGGGACATCTGTAGCCTTATCTTTGCTAGATGTCCCCTCCATTGCTACTACCCATGGAGTTGCATCAATGGTAGCCACTGAGGGAAATTTCCAGGGAGAAAGGCTAATAGAGACATAGAGATAGATTGCAACCCCATTACTCACACTGCATGGTACCTTGAGAACCCCCACTGAAGTCAATGGGCTACTTGTGAAGAAAGGTATTACTCAATGTGTGTAAAGGTGTCATAGTCTGGTTCATAACAAACAGATGGAAATACAACACAAACTGTGTTTTTGTAGTGGGGTTTAAACAAGACAGACACCATTACAGTAATAGCCACCTCATTTTGGAACCTCTTTGACTTCCTTCCCTACTTAAACATCCCAGTTGAACTTTAAATAGCAAAGTTAAAATTACCCATTTGGGGCTTCTATGTATCAAGATGTTGTATGTTGTTTTCATTTTGTACTAAATTATTTCTCTTAAATACACATCTCGGTATAATTATTTCTGGTGTATTGCTTGAAAAGCATTTCTATTAGAAATCTAAGCATGCAGTTTAATATACACTAGCATTTAATGTGCACTAAGTATCACTGTTGCCACTTCCCAAAAGTTACAGCTTCATGCTAAGCACAGGAAAAAATAGAGATGCAAGAAGCTTGTTTACATATGTCCATTTGACTCTATCTGAAAGTGGCACCAAAACTGCCCCCTTTTCCTGATGATGTGCCCTGATTTACGTGGCCTCCCAACATCAAAAAGAAGCTGTTTCTGAGAAATATGGTAGTTAAACAAATTGTCAATTTTCTGTTATGCTTTAAGGTAACTGTGTTTCCCTTTGACATTTCTATTAGAAGCCCTAATTAAGGGGAAATTCCTGTGTATCCTACTGAGATTTCTACAGGGTTCAGAAATAAGGAGCTCATTGTGATGTTTGAAAAATTACATGTTTGTCTGAAGATTGAATAAAAAACGTTTCGGGTGGAGTTTGGCAATCTGGAGTTAAATATATGTGCATTTTAAAGAAAACAGTATATTTTATTGTGTGGAACTTCTGAGATTGGAGTATGCTGATGGCATTAATACTAGTCTCAGATGGCTAAAGAGGGATAACCACACCCTTGTAAAAGTATCCCAACATGGTCTATGGATTTTACATTCTTATTAGAGGAAAAAGAAAGAATGGAGGAGAAGGTAGAGAAAGAGAACTGTAGACCACTTGAGAGGATGAAGTAAATCTGACTCTTTCTTGCTTGGCAAATATTTCAGATAAAGAATGTGATTTACCCTTATTCTACCACAAGGTTTCAGTTCTCCCCTACCATACGCCCACCCCTGTATAAATATTTTCAGTGAATAAACAATTTATCCAGTAAGCTACTGCTGTTGGGTCATGAGTGCAAAGTAGCTACTTTTATTTTTGATCCAGTAACAAATAACTTCAGTTCAGATTTGAATAATGAACTTCTGCTTCACATAGGGTATTCCATCTCTGGCCTTAAGTACAGTACAGAGGAGTTTGTGTCTTATTCCTCTGCATAGTCCACAGATCTGTATAATCAATACAATATGCTATTATCCAAATAGAATATATTAGCCCTTCACAGAGCATAAAGTCAATAAAGTACTTGTTTATGTTACTAACAATTTTATAGCAGAGTTTAATCAACTCAAATTTTGTCCTGTGGACTAGATACCAGCTAGATGATTCCACTAAACTATGTTTTATTTCTTTCCTACATTTCATTTTCATGCTACATTGTAATAAAAGACTTTTTGGACCCTGAAAATCTATCTTTTTAACATCTCATAACTTATTAACCCCTTATCTGATTTACTTAACATCTTATAGAAAATGTCCACCTCAGCCCCAGCCCTCACATACCAATTTTGCATCTATTATTCAGCATTTTAAGAGGGAAGGGAGACAAAGCCCGGCTTGTAATGAAAACTGAGCTTTAATCTGAACTATGAAGAGCTGACTTTTTCTCCATAAAATGGTTCCAAACCCTCTTTCCCTTACAGAAAACAATTATTTATCTAGGAAGAGGCGGCTATCCCTATTGGTACTCTGTACAATGAAAGCATTCAGGGCTGGATCTGGGTCATATCTTTCTCTCTACCCGAGAGAAAATCTAATTACACTGCAGTGGCCTGGAGAACAAAACTACCGGAACCCGCTTTTCAGTCAACTCACATTTAATTCAGTGGTTTCTGGATGTACATACCATAGCGCAGGTAAGGGCATTTTTTTAGGCTGAGGAGGGATGGGGGGCCAATATAGTCCTGTTTTCATCAAATCCCCAGGGTACATGCTAACACCTCTTTGAATATCTGAGATTAGGCTAATATCCATAGACAATTGGCAAGGAGGTTTTACTCACTCCTTTAAGTAGGGGCCAATTGTTTTTCCTGTGTCATATGGCAATATTAAATTCCAAAAGAACACTTTTACCTATGACTCCTTTTCTTTTTGTATTCACCATGGACTTAATACAATCCTGGAACTAACAAGAAATATTAACATAAATCACTTGTGGTTCCGGAAGGTTACATTACTCTGATAGGGACCCTCTGACTCTGTGGATGGAAGGCTCAAAAACTCTTGGCTACTTTACAGTTACAAATCACAAAATTCCCATAAAAATAAATATGAGGAGCAAGGAAAGACTGGGGATAGGGAGAAATCAAGAGAGAACCTTACTACTCTGGGAAGAAGCTCCCAACCCTAGGGAAGGAGCAAGCTCTGTAGGTTACAGGAGCAAACCGGGAATCAGGAGTCCTATGTCCTAGACATGGAACTATCAAAGACTTGAAGTGTGACCTTGACAAGTTGATTACCTTCTCTGTATCTTAATTTTCCCACCTGTAAAATGAGGATAATGATACTGACCTTCTGTGCAAAGTGCTTTGAGATTTACTGATGAAAAATGCTATATATGAGCTATGTTTTATTATTATTTGTGAAATTGAGCTCAAAATGCTTACCTACTCCATAGGGATGATATGAGAATTATTTAATATTTGTGATGTGCTTTGACATAATATTTAATAACACTTATGTAGCACTTTGCATCCACAGATCTCAAAAGTGCTGTACAAAGGCAGGTGTGGGGAAAGAGTGGGTTGTAACGTTACCCTTATTTCACAGTCAGAGAACCTGAATTGTGGAGAAATTAAATGATTTGTGCAACATTACACAAGAAGTCAGTAGCAAAGCTAGGACTACAGCCTAGGTGCCCTGATTCTCAGTCCTATGCTCTAGCCATGAGACCAGGGCCGGCTCTAGCAATTTCGCTGCCCCAAGCACTGTGGCACACTGTGGGTGGCTCTCTGCCAGTCGCTGGTCCCGCAGCTCCAGTGGACCTCTTGCAGGCATGCCTGCGGATGCTCCACCGAAGCCGTGGGACCAGCGGACCCTCCGCAGGGGCACCTGCGGGAGGTCCACCGGAGCCGCGGAACCAGCGGACCGTCCGCAGCCACGCCTGTGGCAGCTCCACCAGAGCCGCCTGCCGCCCTCCCAGCAAACTGGCAGAGTGCCCCCTGTGGCATGCCGCCCCAAGCACGCGCTTGGCGCACTGTGGCCTGGAGCCGGTCCTGCATGAGACCACCTCAGGAGAAGGGTTAGATATTAAAGTATTATCTATTGTTCTTTAGTTAGAGTATAAAGATTAAAGGGTAAGATGTAAGCACAGATTTAATGCTTAGGTGTATGGATTAGATAGATACATACAGAACTCACCCCTTCCCACTCAGTTCTGTCTGAACTCTTGCTTCCGATGATGTTGCTACAGCGTAGAACTGACTGGATATTTCTTACTAAAATAGAATTCTGATGGAAAAAAATAGAGAAGGAAGGGAAGAATGAGGAATGTTGTAAAATGTTTTCCATTTTCCAGCTAGTTCTGCTACAGAGGTTACGAATAATTCAGGGATAGAATAAAGAGAATCTTCCTTTCACCCTGTATCGGAACCTGAGTCATGCTTATCCTTCCTCCAAAATTTCAGGTGAGAATTGAGATTTGCAGCTGGTATAAATCAGCATAGTGCCAGGGAAGCCTCAGAGCTAAGCCATCTGAGAATCTTGCTCACAAGCTGCCAGCACTGCACAAGAAGCTTTAACTGTTATGAGATTCACTAAACAGAGAAAATTTGGCAAAGCCTGTTTACACTGAGAGGGGGATTAACCTGACCTTTTGACCAGACAGGCAAAAACCCTGAATTTCATCTACTTGTCTGTATGAAGCCTTTTGAGAAGGGAAAATAGGGAAAGATCTTTTGAGATATGCTGAGTGTGTTCTGGCATAAGGGAGCTTAGAAGTTCCTCTGACTTCCATCAACCAATGAGTTTTATGAGGAGATCTGGCAGTCTGCATCAAACAGCTGTTCAGGCAGTTCCTATTAAGAATAAGCGTCAAGAGTAGTTTTTTGGCTGACAACCGAATGAGTGAGGATTTGTCTCAGAAGGAATAAACAAACATTTCCACAAAGCCCCAAAACTTTGATCACAGAGGAAGAATGATTCCTCTGGTCCAGGAACTGGGGATAAACAAGAATGAAGCTCTAAAGGAGAGGACTCCACTTGGCATTGTTATAAATTGAGACTAAATTAGAGCATTTTTTTGGTCTTCTTTATGAGCTCAATCCGTTTTGAGAAACTGTAAACTAAAGCTGTACAAACAGTGTGTTCCCAGTGACTTGTGTATTTAGTGGGAAAGGACTGGCAATGTGGTATAGGTAGCGTCTCCTCTGACCTACAGTAGAAGTATGGGTGGGCTGGTGTTTGTAAACGTTTTATAATTTTTTGGGGAGCACAATAAACCTGGGGCTTTATATGCATTTGTTTTATCATGCTTTATCTTATCAATACGGATACTCTAACTATTTAAAATGTACCACTGTCTATGAATAGTGCTCAGTTGACTGACCTGTATGCTGATGCTCTTTAATTATCCACAGGACAGGCAATAAGGAGGTGGGCGTAGCACAAATTCTCCACATCACCAAGCCAACATGCTGCCGGGAACCACCTTTGGGAATGAGAAGGTAGCTCATTCTTTGCCCTTTCAGTCTTTGGTCTCTGCTTTGACTGCCGACAAGGGTACCAAATTGTGATTGGTGAATTGGTTTTATTGAAATATACTGAGAAAGGCAATTGTAAGACATTAGTCATGATGATTATAGAAGTTCAACCCTGCATTTACCTAATTAAAGCGTCAAGGCCACTAGTAATAACAATGGAAAATAGCCTTTGTGATAGGAATGAAGCCAGGCTATATAAAAAAAAGTGGTGTTGGAGCTGAAAGGCTGTTAATGTAAAATTAAGTGTTCTTTAAAGTTTCATTCTTGGCCTTAGACTTTACAAGAAACTCAGCGATGCTGGCCTCTGCCTAACTTCCCTCTGGGATCTGTTTCTGGCCAATTTTATTTCATCATATGACTAAATATATGAACAGTTCTGGATAAACAGTGATATTGCTGAGAATGTTACAGTCATGCAGGATGTTACAGAGTAATCACTCCTTGTAGAAAGAAAGTAATATCTTTAAAATGAGTTAAGTTTTTAAAAGAACAATTATTGTGTGTCATGTTTGTTAAATGTGTTGCACAATTATTGTTGGGGATAGTGAAGTCAACTATGTTGGAATGAGTATCTGAATCAGAACTGAAAGGGAAATTGGTGAATTTGAAACTACAAAGAAAATTACAGGGAAAAAATGGCCCAGATTTGAAAGTCAATAGAGAGATAGCATCCCAGTCTTGAGAGGAGCATTGAAGGCCTGTCAGAAGGAGTTTTCTATAGGAAAGGTGAAATAAAGAAACAACAACTGCGAAATGGGAAAGGGGAGAAAGCAGAGCATGCCATTTGTGTATGTTATGTATGGAAATCATGTAATACAAATGGTGTCTAAATTATTCTAGGAATAAAGTGATACTGGCAATGCGAGATGAAGGGAATGGATCACTAAGACTGCTGAGTACTTGAATGAATCCTTAAAGAATTCAGTGTAGAGTTGGGTTCAGTAGTTATAGTATAAAGCTGTTATTTGAAAATTAATTCACTAAACTGAAGGACTAGAATGATTTTCTGGAAATCAAAAAGTGATGCAGAAAACTAAGCTATTTGATTTATATAGTAGCTACTTGAGTAGCTTAAACAAAACACTGGAGATATGTAGACATCTAAAAGCTTTCTTATATATATTTTGGCCCAATCCCGTAAAACTTCTGTTGACTTCCATGGGAACAGGCTCTTGGTACTAGGAAATATTCAGGCCAGTAAATGTTTTCTCTTGGGTCAGAGAAATACACTGCAAAAAAAGACAGATTTTTTAAAAAGCAGGAAAGGATAAAGAGAAATATTTTGAAATATATATTTTTACCAGCTCTCACGGCTACTTAAGAGGTGAACTATCCATTTGGTCTCAGTTTAGTTTAGTTTAGTAAGTAAATGGACATGTGACAAAGTCATGAAAATGGCTATGAGATGACATGGTGAGCATAAAGAGGAGTATTCATAATGTCTATCAGTACTGCACTTAAATCTTCTAGTTCAGGGCCTGAGCCTGCTCTCATTTAAGTCAATTGGAATTTTGCAACTAACTTTAATGGGAGTAGGTGCAGGCCCTCAGTTAACGTTATTAACTACTGTACATCTCTAATGCTAAAAATATTAGTATTAGGTAATTAATAGTACTGCTTATAATGCAGTATGTAGAGGAGGACAGTTCTTTGAGTTGGAATTCCAATGCAATTCCTCCTTCATAAGCAAACAAAACAAAACAATTCCTGCTACATTTTCAGAAGGCAAATATTATACCTGATTTTTATTCAGCATACATTTTGATTCCCTACCCTCAGCCTCCCACCCCACTCACACAAACAGTGCAGTGCTCCAGCCTGCCTGGGAGAGCATGAAGTCCCTTCACACTGAATGAATGGGGGGAAACAACCCCTTCATTATGGGTCTTCCACCCTTTGCCTGCCCAAACTCTTTCAGGAAGTGCTCTTAATCTCCTCAAACACTTGTTTAAATAAAGTTGTTTCTCTTGAAGTCTCTCCCAGTACCTGTAGGGATTTATAACGAACTTCCTCCTTGGCAGTGACCAGGGACACATGCTGGTCTTGGTTAGATCCTAGATCTTACAGGTTTGGAAAGACATGAGGAGGGAACAGAGGATGAAGTCATGGGTCTCCACCCAGAATTTACATATTTATCATCCATGGCTCAGCTCAGCTGAGCTACTAGGCAACAAGACAACATTAGAAACTTGTTTTGCTTAAATAACCAAATAAGTCCCCCACATTTTTATCTTCTGGAGAACTGACCGAAAGGCCTACCGAGCTCAGGCCTTATATAGTTTTTTCACCCACAATGAAGCCTCTCAAGTAGCTGAATTCCCAACCTCCACAAAACAAACCAAGATATTAGCCTCTGTGGATAGCCCTAATATAAAATATACGATATATCATAATTTTGCTACCTACAATAATACTAATGTCCAATATGTGGATTCATATCAATTAGCTGGATTAGTATTCAGGGACCTGGACTTGAAGGGGAGAGATAAAGGAGCTGTTACTGCTAAGGACAAAGCGGACTTGGAAGATAGCATTTTAAAGGTAGCAATAGGAGACAGACAATACTCCTTCTGCTCTAAGGATAACCCCACATACCTGGTACCGATTTGATTATGGCAAGTGGAAGGAAAAGACATGTTAAAGGCTAAAGAATGATATGATTTATGTCTGTTTTCCTATGTAGTCAGTGTAATGTGTTTAACAGACTCATAGGCATAGGTCAGAAGGGACCAATATGATCATCTAGTCTGACCTCCTGCACAAAGCAGGCCACAGAACTCTACCCTTCTACTTCTGTAACAACCCCTAACCTATGTCCGAGTTATTGAAGTCTTCAAATTGTGGTTTGAAGACCTCAAGCTGCAGAGAGTCCACCAGCAAGTGACCCATGCCCCACGCTGCAGAGGAAGGCGAAAAACCTTCAGGGCCCCTGCCAATTTGCCCTGGAGGAAAATTCCTTCCCGACCCCAAATATGGCGATCAGCTAAATCCTGAATCTGTGGGCAAGACTCACCAGCCAGCAGTCTAGTGTACCATGATATCTACATTACAGCAGAGATATAATATGTAACTTACTACAGTGTACACATAATATTGTAACATGACCAAAAAGCAATCAACAGCCAAAATATCATACATGGAAATGGCATGATATAGTTATGAGTGTTTTCAGTTTAATTATTTTATAAATATATCATACTAAAATATTCACACAATGGGCCAGATTTTCAAAACTTTTTTTTTTTGTTAAGTGCTTATAATGTATAAGTAAATGAAGATAAAGTTTTACACCCACAGTATTTAGTGGGCACTGTAAGATGTCTGATCATTCCAGCAGGGTATGATGGCTAAGACCTAGAGTCTACTCACATGCTGAAAGTCAAGCATGTGCATGTTTTTGTAGGATTGGGGCCTATATGGCCTGAGTTGAGCCCACAATTATGAATACAGGCAACTGTGTGTCAACTCTGTTAAGAACAGGCAGAAAAATAGTCCCAGGATACTCTTATCCACACACTTTAAAATGACATTCTTCAGCTCTGATTAATAAGGACCTTTCAAAATGACTGTACACTGTATTCACAACTTCTGTTGTTCTCCCTCAGGCTGACAGAGGGTCAGGCACATGCAACTTTAACACACAATAAGAGCATATGAATAACCAGATAACTAACTCAGTACAGAAAGCATTTCTCCCCCCTTTCATCCCTGCAGACAGTTTGAGTCCCTTTGATCCCTGAACAGATCAAACAAAATCCACTAATCAATTATTTCCCTTTTTGTCTTTCAGATGCTGCCACAGACCTTCAAACGGTGATGGCTGAGTACTTCAAGAATTCTTTATTTGTTTATTTTTATAAAACAACTGTTTATAATAAAAGATTTTTTTTCATTTTATTTTTCCCTTCCCCCAAGAAGCATGACTTTTTAAAATGTATTTTTGAATGATATAATCTGATAGTTAATATTTTTTCCACAGCAAAAATTTTGAAAATAAATTTTGGTAATAATTTCAAATTGAATGATAAAGGGGTGCATGATTCCTTAGTGTGAGATTTTCAAAATCACTTAGCCTTGGCCTAACTCTGCTCCCACTGCACTCACTGGTAAAATTTCCAAGAGGTAGGCCAAGTGCTTTTCAAAATCCCACCCATGATACTTAAGGGACAAAACCACTCCTGTGCAGGTATGCTGGAGGTGAGAGTGGAGGAAGCCCCTTCCTTCCAAACATGCATCAGATCAAGCTCTGTACCTAGCAATCAGGAGAGTGAAGAGATCCCAGCTGGCCAGAACGCTATGACACCAATGGGGTCTGAGGTGCTAGCTAAAGGTGTGGCCAGCCCCTCAGGTGGCTAGCACATATGGCATGGTCTCTTTTATGTGTCAACTTTTCAAATGACCAGTAGAGCGTGCCAGGCAATGTATAACCTTCAGCCTGGTCTGAGTCACTCCAGGAAGACTCAGATGCATGCATGCAAATTGCCACTTGTGTTTACTGGCTTGCAAATATGGGTTTATGTGGACACTGTCACTACACTCTGCTTTTGTAAGTTTGTCCCGAAGTTTATGAGCCACAGAGATAGGACCTGAAAGGCTCACTTCTGACCTTTCTCCTGTTGACCTTTGTGCAGCTATTCAGTAACTAGTGTGCTTGCAGGTATTAACTATTTTGTAATTATTACCAATAAAGACTTAAAACTAGACTCTGTCTTTAGGCTCAGCTCTGAGTATGAGGCTGCATCTTGGTTTTCTAGGGGGATTCCTGGGAAAGAACAGAGGGATAATTCCTTTGGGGCTTGAGTGTCTGGGAAGATAGTGAAACTATCCTCTGTGACAGAGAATGCAAGGAGAGGAGAAGGCTTAGAAAGATGAATACTAAGTTTGTTTTTTGCCAATTTTGTTTTAACAAAGGGACGGGACATCCACAAAGAAATATCAGACAGACAGGAAGAGATGAAAGTCTGTGCAAAAGGGGACAGGTCATGGTGGAGAGGTGGATTTGACAGTGGACATTAGACAGGTGATAAACAGAGAATCTGGGAACAGCTGAGATCACCCATAAACAACACATAACTAACCTATGGAACTCATTGCCAGGGGATGTTGTGATGGCCAAAAGTATAATGGGTTTTTTAAAAAAGGACTAAGTTCAAGGAGGATAATCCTTCAATTGCTATTAGCCAAGATGGTCAGGGCCGCAACTCTATGCTCAGGGCAACTCTCAACCTCAAGCCTAGAGTGGAAGATGGGGTGGATCACTCCATAATTGCACTGATCTGTACACTCCTCCATAAGCTATGATGTGGGCTCCTATCGGGGACAGGATAGGAAGGCAAGATGGATCATAGACTGATACAGTATGGCACCTCTTATCATTTTATGAGGTAAGTATAGAAGCAAAAATAGAAGAGATCATGGACATATTTCCAGGGAAGACCTAGGGAGAGGGGGAGGCAGGAGGAAGAACCACCACCACCACTGAAGGTAACTGAAGAGGAGGAGGGCTAGCTCAGTGGTTTGAGATTTTGGCCTGCTAACCACAGCATTGTAAGTTCAATCCTGGAGGGGGCAACTTAGGGATCTGGGGCAAAATCAGTATTTGGTCCTGCTAGTGAAGGCAGGGGGCTAGACTTAATGACCTTTCAGGGTCCCTTCCAGCTCTTATATTATAACTTAATTACAACATCAGCAAAACAGGAAGAGAACCAAGAAAGGAGAGTGTCTTGGGAGCCAAAGAAGGAAGGATCTCAAGAAAACTGGTGGTGGATGGTTTCAAAGGCACCAGAGATGCAAGGATGAGACTCTGTATGTTCCAGAATGTGGAAAAGAGCATCAACACTGTGTTGGAAAGGAGCACTGACAAACTTGCTTGTTTCAAATTATGGATTCAACTGGGCATGTTGTCAACTTTTCTGGTCAGTTTTCAAAGTGGGTTAAATTGTCCTTGGTTGTTTGCCCAGGTTCAACTTTGGGGAGAGGGAAGACCATGCCAGGGGCCAATCCTTTTTCATGCAAGGACTGAGCAAGCACAGTGACTGTTCCACCCATCACAAATCATCCCAAAAGGGAAGGATCAGGCCATGACCTCACGCTTTCCCTCCTCACCTGTCTGCAGAGCTGGTCAGCTCCTGAGAGGGTGCCAGGGTGTGTGGTCCCACATATCCTCTGCATGTGCCAGGGACTAAAAATAATCTGAACATAGATAATAGGAATTGCCATACTGGATTATACCAAAAGTCCATCAGTCCAGTATCTTATTTCCAGCAATGGCCAGTACCAAATACCATAGGGGAATGTATAAAAACCCTAAGGTAGGCAAGTGTGGAGCAATCAGTAGGCACGGCTAAAAGAATAAAAACCAGCAGTGACGGAATAATTCTGTCAAAAGCACAATAACTTTACACAAGAATAGTGTAACTTGTCTAAAAGAAATACTGAAATATGTGTTGGCCTCGGCTGCTCCTGTACTCAGCCTTTTACTATGTGGGCCCATTCAGTTTTCCTTTCTGATACTATTCTTAGTGCTGGACATGTTTCTTAAAGACAGTCTGCTTTTTCACTCTGGAGGTGTTTGGGGCATTTTTCTGGTCTTTGGGGATATTGCTGTGATGTTAGCACCATAAGAACTCCCCACTCTCATGGCTTTCTCTCATTTTTGACCTGCAGCAGTAGCAACAAAAGTGACAATTCATAATCTGAATAGGGACTGCCAGTAAACCAAATTTATGAACACAAGGCCCTTTGATCTGCAGAAATGCCCACGGGTATCGCCTTTGATAGAAGGATGAACCAATCATAGTGTTCCTATCTCTGGTTGGACCTATACAGCAGTACCTTTGATGCAGTCTGTCATTCTGCCATGCATTTTTGTAAACAAAGGATTTTTTTAGCATTTTCACTGTAAGGATTGGAGAGATACGAAACAGATGAAGAAAAGATCCACTTAATATAGAAGGAAAGAAAATGCCCAGAGCAATCCATTACTTCTTAAAGCATTCAGGAACCACATAAAACCATGGATAAATTAAGATTATCCCAGTTGATCAAGAAATGCCCATCAAATTCCCTTGCAGAGCTCCATAAGGTACAGTAATATTGCATAGTATGCGGTTACTATTAATGATATGTATTATACTAGCACCTTGAGACCCTGGCAGGATCTGGGCCCTATTGCACTAGGTAAGCACACAGACCTTGCCCCAAAGAGCTTACAATTTGAGTTAAGACATGACACAACTGTTGGTAATAGCAAATAGGAAATAGTAAAAGAGTTGGAGAGGAGGGAAGTGTGAACATTAGCTGTGCAGTAGCCTAACCGACTCAAAGTCTGCCTCCTTCTCACCCTCTGATAACTAAGATATAAACACAAAATTAAAGTCCTTACTGGTGGTCTACTTAGCCATTACCCTGAAATTCTCAGAGCCACTCAGTTCTCTCAATGTTTTTGTTATTCTCTTGTATCAGATCAAGGAAGATAGGAGATGCATCATAACCTAAGAATGGCAAAATTGGTGAAGTAACTGAGACTAATGTCAAGAGGACATATCAGAACAAACTATCAATGGATGGATGCACATGAAGAGTTTGACCATTTTAGTGCCAGATTTTACCTGATGTTCATTTGGGTGAGAAGGGCAGAGAGCTGTTCAGCTGCTCAGGGAGTAGTAAGTGGCACCCCAGAAAGAGGTGCAGTCGTGAGATCACTGCCTTTGTGTGCCCAGAGACAACTGGTTTCCCAGTGCTTCCTCTGGGGTAGTGCAACTCCACACTGTCTCCAACAGCACCCAGAGTTTTTGGAAGAATAATAGATATCCATTTATTCAGGAGTTAGTCACCTCCACCACCTTTGGGCTATACCTTGTGGAAAGGAGCAGAGCAGGAACTCCAGAAGAAGCAATAAACTGGTCCAGTCATTCATAGGTTTGTATATGCCAAGATTATATGGAACATAGTCAGCATTAGATGTAACTCTGGTGAGTAGCAGCATGTCCATAAACTGCACATGGAATGTTTTGGAGGATGTTGGAAGTAGTCCTCAACCTGTACTCACTTGTTGGAATAGGAAGATAGTGAGATAAATAGGAGGTGAAACTTTTATTAGGTTGACTGGTCCTATTTCACAGACATAGTATTTCTCAAACACCTATGAACCAACCTTGAGAAAGATCTGAACATTTTTGAATCTGTAGTGCTGAAATCAGCAAAGAAGAGCATCCCAAGAGGCCAGAGGAAGAAATGGATTTCACATTGGAATGATGCTGGCATAAAAATCATATGAAGGAAAGGAATCAAGTTTGATTTGAGTTTGAAGAGAACCCTGGAGATGAAGAGGCCAGACTAAACTTGAACAAAATCTCAAAAGAGGTCACTGTGAAAGTAGCTGTGAAAGGCTCAAACCTCATAGAGAAAAAGTGCTTTATCATATTGTCATTGATGAGGTACCACCTAGGAGATTTTTTTGATTCAAACTTCTCTGTTGCATCTTTCAGATCCTGTACAAGAAAGATCTCTCCAAAGCCAAGGTATTCAGTTAGATCTGTGACCAGTTAGATTATTTTCAAATTATCTGTGTCTTTCCTGGTGAATGTTCCATCTTGTGTGTTTTGCAACAACTGTATCCTCATCGTTATATGTGAGCCTGATAATCTTGGTGTAATATTTAGCCTATCCAAACTTTTGAATGTAATATTGTAAGAAAATTGAAGCTTTTTAGATTGGACACTGTATGAGCTGCTGAATTTGTTCTTGAACTTCATGGTCTGAAATGATTATTGTGAGACATGACAACAACCACACAGACTGTAAGGTCAGAAGGGATCAGTAGATCATTTAGTCTGATCTCCTGCATAACACAGGCCCCAACCACCACACAGAGCCCAAAGTTACCCTGCCTGCAGCCAGAACCAGCCACTGCTTCTTCTGAAAGCCATTTAATTCATAATGGGGGTGAGAAGAGAAAGCCAAGCTGATGCAGCTTCAGAGCAGAAACTGTAATTAGGAATAATCTTTTCCCCCATGAATAATCTTTTCCCCCATGCTAGTCTCATAGCAGGAAGAGTGAGAGGAGCCCACGTTACAACTACCACTCCTCCCCCTTTTGGGAGCAAAGAGGAAGACCCCTACTGGCCTGGAGAGTGGGCAAGGATCCACATGCCGCTCTTCCAGGCCAGGGTTTGGGGAAAGGTGAATGTCCTGGCAGCCCTGGCCCTCAGGGTTAAGGACAGTAAAGATCTCAGCAATGCTGCTCCCATGGCTGGGGGGCAGAGGGGAAGACTGAATATCTACATGACGACTCTTCCCCAAGCCTGAGGGCTAGTGATGAAGAGAAGGCAGTCACGGCAGCAGGCAGCCATTGCAGGAGGCACCACTGTTACATAGCAACACTGAGGAGCCTGCAAAGAGGAAATGAAGGGGAAGGGGATGAATTGATTGGATGGAGTGGGCAGAAAGAGGTTAAATACATTTGATGGGATGGGGTGGTTGAACTCTGCTGGATTAAAACAGTCTGGGATCCTAGATACAGCCCACATAGGGGACCCCGTTTTGCCCCACTCCTATGCTGTGCCCCCACCTCTTCTTAGGGATCACATTGGTACAGGCAATGGACACAATTTTGTCTGCTTGGCTTGTAGGAGACCTGCCAATGCTCCTCTTTGAGCAGGCCTGGCCACCAGTGTCCTTGGCTCACTGCTCTCTGTCCTTCGGTGGGCTGAGGTCTCATCCCAGCGGAAAGATGACTCAAAACCCCACTCACTCTAGCAGAGGACTCTGTGGGTACATCTAGTCTGCCAAAGAAAAAATTAAATGGCAGTGTGTCTCAGAGTCTGGGTCTACAGACTTGAGTTTGTGCGGCTTCTGCTATGGTGCTAAAAATAGCAGTGCAGACATTCCCACTAGGACTGGAGCTCGGATTCTGAAACCCAGCGAGGTGGCTGGGCCTCATAGCCTGAGCAGGATTAAGCTTTAAGCTACACTGTTACTTTTAGCTCTGTAGCAGGAGCCTTGTGAGCCCCAGGCTCTAAGACTCACTGTCACAGCTTTTTTTTGGCAGTGCAGGCATATCCTTTGTGTGTGAATCCTTACTAACAACATCCCAGCACAGTTATGATGCGCTGGTGGCAGGGAGGGCCACCTCCCTTAGAACCTTCTACTGAAGCAGTGTCAATGGGACTCTTCACAAGCAGCATGTTTCTTAATAAAGATGAGGAGGGCTGTTCACATCTCTGGCTGTTTCAGGCTGTCTGCAGAACTCTCCTTTGCAACCAGGATGGCTAATATACTTTCTTTTTAATGAAAGCTGAGATTCTGGTGTCATCATGTGATCCAGGAGCAGATAGGTCTATAGTGCCTAAGACTTACGATGGCTCTGGATAAAGTTACTAAATGAGGTGGAAGAAAAGAGGCCAACTGATCTGATGAGATAAAGGAGGACAAATAGGTTTGATGGAGCAGGGGAAAGTAGGTGAATTGATTTGGGAGGGGAGGAATTGATGTAATGCGGTGAGGGGAAGGGGAATTGTGGGAATTTCTGTGGATTTAGTTGAAAGACGCCCTGTAATCCCATTTGTTATTATTTATTCCATAAATTGAGGTAGCCCCTGGAATATGCTAGTCACGTTCCAAACACAAAGGGCGACACAATCCCTGCCCCAAAGAGTTTACAATTCAAGAAGACAAAAGGTAAGTCTACACTGCACTCAGAGGTGTGATTCAGTGTCAGCTCAGGTAGACAATATCATGCTAGCTTTAATCTAGCTAGAACAGCTAAAAATAGCAATGACCACACAGTGGCATGGGCTGTACAAAGCTGGCCGGAACGCTGGGTGCCTGTTCGTATTGCCAGCCCGCACTGACATCCATGCTGTTGCATCTTCACTGCTATTTTTAGCCAGGTCAGCTAGATGAATGGTGGCATGGGTAGGCGTATCCCAGCTGCAATCACTCTTCTGACTGATATCAAGACGCACACTAAAGATAGATGGAGGTTGGAGTGAAGAGATATATGACCCAAGTAAAGTGATCTGGTGAGGATGGCCACCTGTTTTATTAGTTCCTTAAAAAAAAATAAGATAAACACATTATCTTCTCTTTTCTAATTCCCCACTTCAACCCCTTTTCCTAACCCCATACCAATTTCAAGATTCAATACTAGCATCCATATGCTCCTCTACCTTAATGTTCAATGCTCTTCACCCCACTTTGACATGTTCATTTAGATAAACAAAACAAATAGGTGGAGGATTTAGTCAGTTAGCATTCTGTTGGTGTCATGGAAGAACTTCAGGAAGTGTTTAAATAAGGGGACGCTAATGGCTTTGTAGACCAACTCAGGGAACATGGTCTTACATTTAAAGCACTGGACTGCAACTTTGGAGAACTGGCTTTAATTACAGGCTCTGTCACAGATTCCCTTGGGCAAATCACTTAATCTTTCTGTGCCCTGATTCCCCATCTGTAAAATGGGAAAAATAATACTTCCTTTCTCCCATTCTTTGTCTCTGTTGTCTATTTAGATTGCAAACTCTTTGGGGCAAGGACGGTCTCTTACTATGTATGTGACAACATCTACCACAATGGGGCCCTGATCTCAGTTGTGGCCTCTGAACACTACTGTAATAATAGTAATCATCACTAGGAAGGAGGTCTTATGCATTATTGCTATTGTACCAAAAGAGAAATCTATTTCTGCTACTAAAGAATTTGATAATTATTTTTTTTTTAGAATAGCTTTTTTTAAAAATAAACTTCCCCTAAAACACAGTCACACAGTATTAACTACCTTTAAGAGCTACAAAGTAATCTCATTGCTCTGAAGCATGTGGTGTTTTCCCTACTGCTTATATATTCTTATCGTTCACTTACCGCAAACAGGAAAAAGTAAATCTCTTCTTCCAGTTCAGTGATCTCTGGCTTTTCTCCCCACAGAGTTTTAGAAGTCCACTTCATATATTGTGTGTCCTACTTTGATAAGAAAGAAATACTATTGATATTTTTATTTCAGTTTGATAAAAAGCATGTTTGTTTTCGTTCATAGATTTAAAGCCCAAAATGGACCAGTACTGTAAATAAAACATGCAATCTCATTTTAAAAATTTATTACAAGGAATTTTGTTTATGATTTCATGTTCTCCAGTAATAATTAATTGGAGGTCTTCACTGGTCCCTATAGACCAACTATCATTCAAAATGCAGTAAAGGATGATCAACAGAGCATATCTTGAGCAGTGAAAGTAACCATATGTATTTTTGCTACCAGTTTAACATACATTTTTAAAAAAACAAGTCATTTTACAATGTGTATTTTTGCAAACATTAAGAAAAAACAAACAATTTCTCTGTTTTGAAGTGTATAAAGATTTTTCATTTTATATGTAATCATTAATAAATACGTGAATGATAATGCTATGCACTTTTACAGTGCCTTCTTTTGGAGGCTCTAGGAAAGTTACAAGCATTAATTAATTCATTATAGTTATTTTTAACAACACATTAAAAGAAGCTCATCTGCTACTCTGGGCACTTTTGACATTATTTAAAGTAACAATATAACAAAACAAAACCTGCAGCAAAAACTGCAACCATAAACAGAGTCTGACAGGTGGCACTTACCCCAGCAAACCTTCACCCCCGATAAATCCTCATTCCTCATGCCACATCAGATCCCAACTCCTTCAGCTGGCAGGGCAGAAAGATAGGCCTTGCAGCATTAATTAAACCGTGCAACAGCCTTGGGGGTGGGGAAGTACCTCATTTTACAGAGGAGGAAACTGAACTCGGGGGGAAATTATGTGACTCACCAAAGAGAACTCTACCAATAGAACTTTGAACTGCTGACTCAAGGCTGTTTTGATCACTATGCAGCACTCGCTTTGACACACAGCACATGTTACTTACATGACTTAAAAAAAATTTTTTTGATACCACAACAAAAATAAAATAATGGTGGGCTCTATTAAACAATGCAAGCAATGTAATCCCTCCCTTCAAGATCCCAAGTTAATTTTGCATTGTGTAAAACAACATTTTCTTTGATCAGTTTTAAATTTGTTGCCTTTTCATTGATTGTCTCCTGGTTGCTGTACAAAGAGAAAAGATAAATAGGAGTATTCTGTTGACCTTCACCAAACCATAAATTATTTTATGTATCTATCCATATTTGTCACCTCTTACTGGCCTCAGCTGTCATTTTTTAAAATCTCTCCTTGTATGGAAGTTTTCCCACTCTTATTGATTTCATTGCCCTTTTCTGGATCTTTTCAGTCTCTGCAGTATCCTATTTGGGATTAGGTAATGAAACTAATCAGAGTATCCATGGTAAGTGTGCGCCAATATAGATGACTGAATTGGAATTAGGACATTTTCAGCATTATTTTCTCTCTCTTTCTGAATACAGCCTAACACTTTGTTTGAATTTTGGATATCAGTCATCTTTTAAAAGCAGCAACATTAATCCCAACCACTTTTTACTATAATTTGTTCCAGGCTAAGCTATTCATTCTCACTAGGAGAGGGTTATTGAGAGAAAAAAATGGGCACCTTTTTTCTCCCCTCATCCTTAATGTGGACAGGCTGCTATTCTGTAAGGATGTAGGATGAGGCTGTAGAGGCAAAAGGTCACCCTCCACCTTGGAAGGCAGGGCTTTCTGGGCAGGAGGGACAGAACAGCAAACTACAGATTTACACAGGCTCTGGTTACTGTAATATTCGAACAAGGGAATAATGTAACTGTTAAATACAACCTGTCATTGCTTTAATACAAAGACCAGGACGTTCCCTACTATCCCCCACCCGCTGACACCCACAGAAGTGTCCAGTTTCTAATCCACATCAGAATTTCCCACTCACCAGTGACTTAAAGAGGAGATAAAGTAGATAAAAGTAATAACCCCAATCTTGATATAGGCCACAAGTCCAGGCTTCTCATCCTGGATCTTGCTGAAGTGCAACAAGATGGTTAATGACCTTAACTGGTTTTACATCTCATGCCAAAGCCCTTGCAAAAGCATATGCCCCCTAACACTGTGCAGGTCAGTGGCTTACTACTGAGTCAGGTGAAAGAGTGACAAATGTTGAAACACTAATGCCAAACAAAAAACATCTAAACATAAGACACAGTCTAAAATGTTCTTGATCCGTGCAGTGTGGTTTGTGGGATCCTAGGAGTTAATGTGGGCTTTAGGAGACATTTTGGAGAACTATACAGATGTTCAGGTAAGCAATCTGTAGAACTCAAAGAGCAAACTGCTAAAAGGTATTCAGGTTAGCCACACTTTTAAATTGATTGCGCTCTGTATTTATTCAGCCAACCCTAATTGTATATTGTGTATTTAATAGTGACTTAAACACGTTTACTAAAGAAATAGTCTTATAGATAAATAATATCTGTTTTACAACCTTCCATTGAAGATTACTTACAAAAACAAGCTATTCGCTATCTGCCCTGATTCTGCAGGGTACTTAAGCACATGAGTAAGTTAAGTGTGTGAGTAGCCCCATAGATTTCAAAGGGACTTCTCAAGTGCTTTAAGTTAACCATGTCGTCATGTGCTCTGCTTAATTTAGTGCTGGTGAAATGGCTGGACTGAGAGCACTAGAAGCTCAAACAAAGGGTCCAGGAGCAGTAGTGCAAGTTTCTTCACAGTGCACCATCCATGTGGCTCTGTCTCGATATCTAGTGACAAGGATGAAAGGGCTATGTAGCCTTCGTAACTCCAGTCAGTCCTTGGCCTCTAGGCTGAGAAATCTAACCAGATAAGAGCTAGTTTGTGCTAAGAGGGAAAGTAACTTTTGAGATGGGTAATCAGAGTAATAGGAATTGGATGGAGTTCAGCTCATTTGTTTCTATATCTAGATGGCCATTAGATGATGACAGCTTTCAGTCAATAATGACTTGGTTTAAATTTGAATCACTGACTTACAAGTAAAGGGACTGTGTGTCATATGAGCCAACCAGTCCCATCAATTTTAAATGTCTTGATTTTTGTTAGGTGTCACAACCTTAATATTAATCTGAATAATGTTTTGTTATCCATAACCTTATATCTAACTTTTGACTAAATAAACAGAAGCAGAAGCTCAAATACAGTATTCAACAATTACTCTAATTTATTGCAATAAAATTAAATATTTGACACGTTAGATAGCTTATTAGCAAGTCAGTGCTTATGCAACAAGGTACATAACGGTTGATTGTACCACATCAGCATTAGAAATTACCCTAAACACTATAAAGCTCAAAGATATTCTGCATGGAGTGTATAAACCCTATGCAGCAATACAGTTTTCTCCTTAATGACTAATTACACTCCATTTTCCGAGCTCATATAATTTAATTATTTAAGAAGCTTGCAATACACTACAAAGCAGGGATATTCATAATTCCAATTTTGCATTATCTTTGAAGTGTAGCCCCTTTAAAAAAAAGAAAAATATTACACTGAAATAGATGAAAATATGTTGCAAAGACAACTCTACTTGCTCTAACCCTTGCTCATGAAAACAAAAATAAGAGAACAAAACAATATAACAACATTTTTACCATGAATTTTATTTAACCTGTCCAGTGTATGAAGATGAACAGCAAATGTCCTCAAGGACACTATAGCATCATGATGTACACTGGGAAATATTAGAATGTCTTTATAAGATATGTTTCATGAATGCATGTGTGATACAACATAGTAAAGTTAACATCCCTTTGTTTTCATTTAGATGTGCAATTGCAGGTAGGACAATTTTATTATATTCATGTGCCTTTTAAACTCATCATCCTGTTCCCTAAAAGTTGGTGTGCAGAAATGGTGGGCATTTTATCTTTATTTCTATTTCTTGCTTTAATATATCTTACCTATCAAATGATGCAATATTAAAGTTTCTGCCAAGCTGGCTGAAGGTCACTAAAAGCTATCCTAGCATCAGTGCTGTATTATTTGGGAACATAAGTAGTACTGAATGCACTTTCTATAGATTTACAATGCAACTTGCACTTTCTACAATATTAATGTAAAATATATACACAGTGGTAGCCATTCACTTAAATTTCAAAATGTTAAGCACATAATTGTACTTCAGTATACAACAGTAGGGATTCCAGAAGGCATCTTTCCATTTAAAAATATTGCAATGAATTTAGATGCCTCTCTTCACTCCCTAGTGAAAGACATGCAGGTCACAAAACGATCAAATTGATATTGTAAGTTTTCACTGATCAGAAATAGAGTCACACTGTGTGGAAGGAGTTAGCTGAATATTTTCTCTTAGCCTAATGCCGATTTTCACCAAGATTAGAGAATGCCATGCTCTTTTGACATATGACCATCCTGTTTATTCTGTTTTAGCCTGGTGAATCAAAACATATAGAAACTTCACTCCAGCACCTATCAAGTGCCAGCCATTAATAATTACTTTCATTCACAACTTGCCCTACATGTTCTTCTCCTCTTTATGATTTTTTTAAAAATCAATCCAGTTTTATGCTAGAGGAAGATGACTTGTCACCATGCAGAAGGTTAGAAGAGATGGCCACTTTAAATTTCCTGACTTGTATCCCTGCCCTCATCAGCACTCTTACTGGCATACATGATTACAGGCCTACAGCCTTGCCCAGGTGTGCTAGGGTGGCATGCTGCATATTTTCGAAGTAACGTAAGTTTCACTTGGGGCACAAGTGCCACCCAAACATAGGCTTAGGTGGTCAAACTGCATAATAATGGAAGTACTCTTTCTGTCAGCAAGACAGTCTTCCTCTTTTGCAGCAATACTAGCTTGCTGTTCCTAGCTGATATAGGCCCCAATTCAGTCATGTGCTCAAGCATGTGTTTAACTTTAAGCATGTGAGTAGCATCATTGATGTGCTTAAGTATCTTGCTGAGTTACAGCCGTAACGTGCAGTAATTTATGTATCAAAACAGTATGTATGAACCCTGGATAGGAGAGACTTCTGAGGGTCTTATGGGCTCTCATTTCACTTCTAAATAACAAAAAATAATAATAGTAGTAATAATAATAATAATAATGAATAAAAATAAAAAAAATCTAGCTTTTTATAGCAATTTTGATCAGTAGATCTCAAAAATGTCAATATGATTCATACTAAGATTTAACTGATCATTAATTCTGCTTTTCCACACATGCAATTGCTTGCATCTTATTCTCAAATTACTGTGGCATATTACATACTTCCTGAAGCTTTTATTAAATAGTGCTCCTCCTGTGTTAAATGAACACACTGTAAAATGATGATGTCTATTAGAGATAATGAATAATTTTAAATACCTTCTTTTTAGGCCATAAGTATATCACTTAAATATCTTTTTAAAAGATCCTTATTTTATTGCAGACATATTCAGCTTTCTGCCAGTCCCTTACTATCAAATCCTTTTACAGTTCTTTGTTGTTAAACCAAATATAGTGCTACATTGTTTGTCCTTACACACATTACTGCTGGATAAAGCCCCTAGTTCCCCAGACTGAATCTGTACTGTTCTCTGCCCTGGTTTCTCAATACTATCTCATTGCAACAGCACACACTGAAAGCATGCTATTCCCACACCCACCAACACAGCTCTTGGGATAAGAACTGCACCATTGATATAGTGTGTATTCTTTTCCATAGTTTCCCACCAGCATGTCGCTAACAATTTCCAGGGCCTTATCAAAAAAAAAAAGCCTTTGAAAAGTGGAAACAAAGCATTAGACTCCATTGTTGTTCTACTTTCACTGCCATAATCTGTGTTTTCCATCGCTCTACATGTAGAGACTACAAACAGCACCTAATACAGATACTCCAATCAACAATTTACTGTGGACAGTTTTTGTTCAGTATCTGTAATTTTTCATCCTAGTGTTTGTGGTTTTTAAATCATCCTTTTCATTTCCTTGCAGCAGCTTGAATCAAGTCAAAAAACCCTTTTCCTTAGCCTGTCACCATGAAAAACAAGTGAGTCAATTTCAAACTTTGGACTTGATTACTACAAGCACGACATGCGGCTCACATGAGTTTGCTACAGAAATTACTCAAAAACAAAGTGTGGAGCATGCCGCTTTCATTAAGTGAACAACTGGGATTCTTTACTTTTCAGCATAAGGTTTTTCCCCTGAGCAGAACTGAGGGCTTTGCGGCCACATAAGGAAAATATTGGTATACTAAATTAGAGGTGATCTTTACTGTAGAAATTAATTTAAAGATAGATTTTATTTTTTTCCCCAGTAAAGTCCCCTGTGAAAAATTAAGACCACCCCAGGACACATCTTGTGGTTTAGTCATCCATTATAAACAATGGTGTATTCCATTATTCAATACATCATGAGCATTTAGTAATATAGCAACATGAAGGAACATTAATGTCCATAGTATTCCTTCAGGAAACATGGTGCTTTCTTATGAAGACAAATTGTACTCTAATGTTTATGACACAGGTTTATGAGCCATGATTCTTTAGTTCTACTCCTGGGATTGACAGTGACTTGTTGTGTAACCATGGGCAAGGCCATTTAAATGTCCCTGTGACTCAATTTACAAATCTGTAAAACTGGCGTAATATTATGAAATAACTATTCACTTTATACAAGTTTTGTGAGGTCTATTTAATGTTTGCAAAGTGTTTTCAAATAAAGATACTATGAAAATAGACTTACCATGTAGTATGCACTGAACAGTTTAAGGGAAAATGTTACATTTAGACTGGGATTTTCAAAGGAGGCTAAGGGCTTGTCTACAAGTGGAAATAGCCCAGAACAGTGACTGTGGAATTCCACAATCGCTATTCCACACTAGCTCCCCATGTAGATACTCTAAAACCATACTAAGAGTGCCTTTGAGTGGTTTAGCTTAATTCATATGGAAGTGGATTAAGGTAATGACAAAATGGCACTCTTAGGATACATGTACAGCTCCAACCTGAGCAGTAACATCCACACTGCTATTTTTAGACCCGTAGAGACTGCTGACCTGGACTCAGTTGACCTGGACGCAGACGCACTGCCTCAGGTTTTTTAAATTTTTCTGTGTACCCGTAAGGGTATGTCAACAATGGAGTTGGAAGTGTAATATCCTGCTCAGGCAGACATATCTGGGCTTGCTTTGATTGAGCTAGTGTAAATAGAAGTGTAGCCGCATTGATGCAAGCGATGCAACATGCTAGCTGGCACTATATGATCCTGTCTGAAACCCTAGGTGTGTACTCAGCAAATAGCCCCTCCCACCACTCAAGCTGCTGTGGCTACAATCTATTTTTAGCATAGCTATTTTTAGAATAGCTATTGCACTTTAAATTCACACCCTATTATTTTGCAATAGCTTTTTTGTGTAGACAAGTCCTAAAGGAATCAAGTGCCCCAAACCACTTAAATTAAGTCTTATTATTTTCCACATAATTATAAAAAATATGTTGATGATTGTGAAATTATATTCTTGGTATTGTTTTTTGAAGAACTGAAACAAAGGAATATTATTAAAGGTTGGATTTTCAGATACTTCAGGAATGTAGGAGCTCAGTTCCCTGTGATTTTCGGTGGGGCTTGTGTTCCTAAACATCTTAGATACTTTTGAAAATCTCCCTTTAAAAGGTTATGTTTGATGGAGCATAATGCTGGTTGAGATACTTGTTACAAATATGGTCTCTAATATTTCTCTGAGTGTCTTCATCATTCATATATATTCACTGAATAGTGTGGATAAATAATTTTCACAATAATTTTCATATCATGGACTGCTTCACTTATGTGCTGTTTATTAATAATACCATATGGTTGGTCAGCTAAATCATCTGGTAATGTTTCTGCTCCCTGATTGGATGAATGAACATTTTTAAAATAGAACAATTAATTGTGAATACCAATTCCAGTATAAATTTAGAGGGAAAAATTGTTAATGATAAAACCTGTACAACTTTAGGAATTCACAAATTATATTCACAGATAAGAATATTACTCCACAAATCATAGTGCAGACTGAGAAGATATCTGAGCCATTAGCAATTATCTTTGAAAAATCATGGAAGATGAGTAAGATTTCAGAGGACTAGAAAAGGGCAAATATAGAGCTAATCTATAAAAAGAGGAATAAGGACAATCCAGGAATTACAGACCAATCAGCTTAACTAGAGTACTCGAAAGATAATGGAGTAAATTATTAAGCAATCAATTTGTAGACACCTAGAAGAAAATAAGGTGATATGTAACAGTAAGCACAGATTTGTCAAGAACAAATCATGTCCAACCTACCTAATAGCTTTCTTTGACACTGTAATAAGCCATGTGGATGAGGAAGAAGCAGTAGATGTGGTATATCTTGACTTTAATAAGGTTTTTCATATTGTCTTGCATGACTTTCTCATAAACAAACTAGGGAAATACAACCTAGATGGAGCTACTATTAAGGTGTGTGCATAACTGGCTGGAAAACCATTCCCAGAGAGTACTTATTAGTGGTTCACAGTCAATCTGGAAGGGCATATCAAGTTCTGGGTCCAGTTGTGTTCAATATCTTCAACAATGATTTAGATAATGGCACAGAGATTACATTTATAAAGTTTGCAGATGATACCAAGCTGGGAGAGGTTGCAAGTGCTTTGGAAGATAGGATTAAAATTCAAAATGATCTGAACAAACTGGATAAATGGTCTGAAGTAAATAGGATGAAATTCAATAAGGACAAATGCAAAGTACTCCACTTGGGAAGGAACAATTAGCTGCACAAATACAAAATAGGCAATGACTTCCTAGGAAGGAGTGCTGTGGAAAGGGATCTGGGGGTCATAGTGGATCACAAGCCAAAGATGAGTCAATAGTGTAACACTGTTGCAAAAGAGAGCAAACATCATTCTGGGATGTATTAGCAGAAGTGGTGTAAAAAAGACACAAGAAGTAATTCTTCTGTTTTACTCCGCATTGAGTAAGCCTCAAATGGAGTATTTCATGAAAAAGATGGACAAATTAAAGAAAGTCCAGAGAAGAGCAACAAGAGTAATTAAAGGTTTAGAAAACATGACTTATGAGGGAAGATTGAAAAAATTGGGTTTGTTCCCACTTGTGAATTGTCTCGGCTGTAGAAATACTACAAAATAAGGGGGACATGGAAATTTCAGTTCTGAGCAGCTAAAGGAACAATTGCTTCACATATATCAGACTACATGGCTGACTCTAATTCAGTTACCTAAACTCTAGCAAGTGTCAGAACAATTTTTATGGAACAACATGTTTAAAAGTCTAGGGCCAAAATGTTCAAATCTGGGCACTTAAAGGCATATTTAGGCACCAACATAAAAGTGGATTGCTTTTCAAAGGTGCTGAGCTAGAGCAGCTGCCAGTGATTTCCAATGGGTTTTGTGAGTGCTCAGCACTTCTGAATGTCAGGCCACCATTACTTATATGGACTTTGGAATCTAACGTTAGTCAACCAGGCCTGACAAGTTTGGCCCATGCAAATAAAAATAAATGACCAGTATCACTTTTGTGATATTTTGTCCCTACCCAAACTCATCTACACTTTTTCTCATTCATTATTTATATTTCTTTCGTAGAAATTTTTTCAGAGAGGATTAAAAAACATTAAACAGGTATCTAAACCAGCACATTATCATACCAGTAATGAACGACTAGATAAAAACAGAATGTACAGAAAGCTTTCTAGCCTGCACCTCATTTTCAATAATAGAATCATCTAAACCAGTTAATTGAACAAGGCTTATAAAACATTACAAAATCTCTGCATGTTTTCTGTATTTCTATATTTTTATTTTTGTGTGTGCTTAACTGCAAGAGAAAAATGAAATTTGTCTACAAGACGAAAAGTGCTCCCTTGGTCAAAAATGTGCTATTTTTTAGGAAGTACTGTGACAAAAGAAATAAAGCACCGTGAAAAGCAGACAAAAGAAAAAAAATTAGAACTTAGCAAATCCATATGACTCTCCCATATGACTCACCTGCTGGCTTCACTGAACGGACGAAGGTCAGTGCGATTTGATTTCACACATCACCCTCCTTATGGCTAGATCCTGAGCTGATGTAAATCAGAGTAGCTTTATTGATTTCACCTGCTGGCACATATACTTCTACTTAGTCTCCTGTCACATTCCCTCCTGCACACTTTGCTCCACCAGTGATGTTGGGGGGCAGGATAGCTCAGTGGTTTGAGCATTGGCCTATTAAATCTAGGGTTGTGAGCTCCATTCTTGAAGGGGACATTTAGGGATCTGGGGCAGCAAAAAAAAAAAATGTTGAGGAGCAGTCCTGCTTTGAGCAGGGGTTGGACTAGATGATCTCCTGAGGTCTCTTCCAACCATGATATTCTATGAACATAACATGCTAGCCATGATATCCTTTTGATCTCTTTCTGTCACATGAAGTGCAGTGCTTTCTGCCATGTTGCATCTAATGCTTGGAGTGATCTTCCAAAACCTATTTGTCAAGGCTTCACCTTCCTCTCATTCAAATCACTCCTGAAAAGTCACTTCTGCTGAATTGCCCACAAAAAAAACCCCAACCCTACCCACACACACAAAACCTCAAACAAAAACAGAGTCCCAGAGTCCATTCACATTTGGCCAGTAAAGGTGCTCCCTTTCTCCTCTGACATGACACTGGGCAGAACATGGGGAAGAACAGGCATTGCAAAGCTTTGACTCCTTCTTCTCACTCCTCAGGTGTATAGGGTAGGAAAAGGGTGGAACCTTGACTCTGTTATCCCACTGCCATGGGGAGCTGAACCACTGTCTAAAGGCAGTAAGTAGCTTACTAAGTCTCCCCAGAACAAGGGAACCCAGGGAGGGAATTGTGACTCTCAGAAACAAAAGCCTGGTCTGCTCTTTGGGAAACTCAGCTACAAATTCCCCTTATTTTACTCTATTGCTTCATGCACTTTATTCATTAATCGGCCCTCCCTCCTTTCAGCTACAATTGTACATTCCTTCCAACAACAGATAAAATAATGAAAGAGACCTAGTTTTGCAAATCATTTGCAACAAAACCTTGCAACAAATTTACTGTACACAAATTATGTTTTAAGAGATGTCAAATATTCATTACTAAATAAATATTTTTTTAATGTTCAAAAGAGATCATCCCTACTGAGAAAAATACAAGCTGCACAGAATTATTAATGATTCTAACAGCACTCCATGCCATAATTTTTCCTTGCTGTTTTAGATTTTTTTAAAAGGATGGAAAATAGATATATTTTTAAATAAATATATATTTCTGCAAAAAATAATTAACTTATAGAAGAGAAATTGGACTGCACATTATCTCATGATAGTTAGTGGATGAGCAAAACTGAGTGTAAAGATTTACACTTGAACGCAATATTAAGATTCCACAGGTAAAACAAAAATATCAGGGAATGCATACAATAAAATTGAAGGTTACATATAGCAAGACTATCTGTTTACAACTGGTCCTGTGAGCCCAAGTATCAGACTTGGGAATAAGTCACATTCTGCCTCTCTGTTTCCTCCTGCTCCATGGGCTTGGGGGGTGTACCTCATGCTAGCCCTATACCTACTACAGCATATCTCTCTGAATTGCTGATCAACGGCCTGCCCTCTTGACACCCCTTCTCACTCACATGCATGGGTGAACATAGCAGCCCTGCAGAGTGTGTGCTGCCCTCCACACAACCTATTACATGGGCAGCCAGTGCAAGTGACACCTCACACCTCCTCACACCCTTGCATGGGCATACAGGATGAGCCCCAATATGCCCATAGCCAGACTGCATATTTGTAGTTTTTTCTAGTCCAGTTTCTTAATAATGGCCTGAGTGCAATACCCTTACCCATACTGAGCAACAACTTGCTTCCACAGTTGTTTTCTTTGACTTCAATGAGACCATTTCCAGAATAAGGAATTAGTCATTATGACCAGGGGATTAACAGTCTGGCCCTCAATGTTATTCCTAAAATATCTGTTTAAGTTGTTAAATATTCTAGAACATATAAGCGATCTGCAGTGTGGCTGAGTTAATATTACCACAGGAACTTTAATTTTTGCCATTCCTGATTTTAATATTATCATTGCATTAAACTAAGTTTTTGCTTTTAAATGATCTCAATTAGGCAACTAAGTTCAAGGGAACTGGTGTGCATTCACATCTTTGCTCCACCATTCTGCCTGGGGAGTTTCCAGCAGGAAAGGGTAACTATAGGACCCAATACTGCAAGCTCTGTCACTATGTGAGGCATCCTTTTACTTACGCAGAGCCCCATTGACTTCAAGTTTCAGTCACGCTACTTGCAGGATTGGGGGCTTACTTGCTACAAGAAGATCCACAGAAGCCTTGACTGCAGAGGCAGCAGCCTATGTGCGTGGAGTGCATTCCCTCACCAACCACTATGGCCATGCCCCCTCTCTAGTCATTACTTTCCACTTTGGGGATTGTGCTGACTCTCCTATTGCCCTCACCAGAAGGTAGGTTGCATTCATCTTGCACTGCAACAACCTTCCCTAGTGGATATACTGCCGTAGGAGGCCCTAGGCTCTGAATTCTGTGGGCAGGAGCCAATATAAACTAGGGGTGGATTTGGCACAACATATGAAAAAAATATTTTTCTTAACCCTAAATCAACAGAAATGGCTAAAATACTAAATTACTACATATATGGAAAATAACAATGCATCATTACAGTGTTCTGCAAAATGAATGAAATGCCACAATATTAAATTTCCTGTGCCAAATTCATCCCTGATGTAACTCCACTCAGGCTAATGGAATGACAACACAAGGGGAATATGACACCGTATGTTTAATTTTAAATCCAAGTCATACTTTCATTTCATAACCTGTTTTGAATAAAGTACTTTAAAAGGCTCCACTAAGGTGAGATATTGGGAAAGAAAAAGCTATTTATGTCCAACAATAGTAGCTATAGAAGCACATCAAGTTCTATGCACATGAGGAATCAGGCTTTAAAAATAAGATGCTTTAGTATTTGTTACTGTCATAAATGCTGTGGAACTTCCTAGATTTAAATTAATAATTTAAATGCTTGCCTAATGAACTGGACTTGATTAGATTAAGGCATTCTCAGTTAATTCTGACAGATCCTCAGATGTGTGAGGTACATTCTTCTCAATTGGGATACAGAACAAAAGTAGTTTATGGATTTCCGGTCAAAGTATTTACAATATATTTCTCAAAGAATTACAAATACAAATCTTTTCAAAAGTGAAATTGCACTGAAAGCAATGAATGACAAAGTTAGAAAAAAAGAAACAAAGTCACTTAAGTCCTGGGGTGAACACTTCCCTCATCCATTTTGTGAGGCATTAGCTGGCAAATGTAAGATGTGGCAACAAGAAATTGAAAGCAGTACAGTAGACATGCTGCCTCTAGCCATTATTAAAGGCATGTTATGAGGTTAGAGTTGGCTGATATACAATACTGTATAGTCTCATACAGGAAGATCATTGGAAGATATTTTAAAAGACAAAATAATAAGTTATACCAGGCCATGTCATACCACCAAGTTTTAAGAAGAAGTCACTACTGAAATCATTGTGCAGTTCTGCTTGAAAATCAATGGTACAATAAGGCCCACTGAACCTCTGAACTACAGCTAAGTCTCTGCTAGTTTATTAGGCTGCTTTGAACTGCTTTTTTATGTAATGCACAGTCTTAGCCAATTTTATTATCTTCTATTTAAGGCACTGGACTGGTACTTAGGAAATAGGGGTTAAATTGAAGTCTCAAGTAGCCTCTTCTTATTAGAGATTGACTGAATGCCCTTCCCTCAATTCCCACTGAAGTCTATTGAACCTCCCATTCTTACAGAATGATTCCAGAACCACCACCACAAAAAAAAAAAAAAAGGAGCATGTGATCTTTTCAGTGGCCACTCTTGTGTCTACTAGAACGTTAGGATAGTGTGAAATATTGTAGTGATTAGAGTTGGTTGGATTTTTTTTTCTCCCTCAAGAAAATTTCAATTTTTGGTTAAAAAATCAAAAATCAAATAATATTGGCCAAAACTGAACATTTCTAATAGGAAACATCACCACAGTGTTTAATGGGAGTTGTAACTTGGGTGTCTCATGCCTCTAGTCAGGGCCAGCGCTTCCATTCAGGCGGCCTAGGCAATCGCCTAGGGTGCCAGTATTATTGGGGGGCAGCATTTTGCCGGGGGGTGGCGGGTGGCCGGCGGCTCCAGTGGACCTGCTGCAGGCATTCCTGCAGAGGGTTCCCTGGTCCCGCGACTCCAGTGGACATCTCGCAGGCATGCCTGCGGCAGCTCCACCAGAGCCACGGACCACCGGACCCTCCGCAGGAATGCCTGTGGCAGGTCCACCGGAGCCGCAGAACCAGCACACGGGGCGGCGAAATGGCCATGCGCCAAGGGCGCTAAAAACACTAGCGCTGGTCCTGCCCCTAGTCTCTTCTATGGGCTGGGCTGCCTTGCCAGACTACATCTCCCCTATTGCTGAGTCACAAAGTGATTAATGGGAGCTGCAGTCTGCTGGAAGATCCCCACTCATGGAGAGAATGGGGGCATGAGACATCTGGACTTCAGCTCCCAGAAGGCACCATAGCAGCATTTCCAAACCACACATCTAGAAATGACCAGGATGAGTGCAGTGATATCCTGCGGTAGGGTTGGGTACAATAAAATTGTCATACATAGGCTGTCAGTTTCAGTGGCTTTACAGGAATCATGAGACAGGCAAATAGCCCATATATTTGAATGATTATATTAATACAGTTTTAATTCAGTAGATTTTCACTGAAAGAATATATAACCAATACAATGGAACTGCTTTTTCTGTCAGGTTACTTACCATACTTGTATTGTCATTGGATGATGTTATATTTGCACTGTGTTTTCTGATTTATGGCCTGATGCAATGCCTATTGAAGTCAGCAGGAATCTTTCTACAGACCTCAATGAGAGTTGGATCAGATCTTTAGATGCTTATTTTGGGAAGTTGAAACAGATGCCCAATTTGAAAAAGCAAAACTCACAAGGTCAAATTCATCCTTGGGGGTCTATCTTTGAAGTCAGTGGAGCTACCTCTCAGGACAAAATTTGGCTCCTAATCTACACTGGTTAGGCTAATCAGTACTGCAGCTAAAGGTGAAAGAAGACATTTCTTTTTTTTTTTTTAATGTCCAAATGTTGGAGGCTTTTTTAGAATCATCTGTGAAAGTGTTCACTGGTTTCAAGATGTCTTAGCTGTCTGAAAATGTGGATTAAAAATGAATAAAATTACTCAGGGCAAGGAAGTCCATTCTAAGATTTGTAGTACAGTAATGTCAAGGGTAAAATCATACAAATAGAAACTACAAATATACTAGTTCACGGAAAGGTGTCTTTTTACTTATAGTGAAGAGGAAGAAAAACAAATTTAATCAGAAAACAAGTATTCAATATTTCCAAAGGCAAAAGAAAAGCTGTAAACAAGTACAGGAAAAGACAAGGACAGGAATCATTTTATACAAACATTGACATGTTTTGAAAAATATGTTCAGAGTTATTGGAGATTTATTACAGAGGTGTTTATTACTCAATTTCTTGTTGGAGCAAGAAAGACAATATGGTGTTTGTTACATTGTGTTTTATCCAAGATAAAAGACCAGCAAAAAGTTGGGGAAATATATAGAGTCAAATTCACCACAGTACTAGTTCAGTTTTACACCGGTATAACTTCTCTGAGATCCTTAGCGTTCTACCAGCATAAAACCGAAATAATGCAAGAATGACTCAGGCCCATATCTGTCAGCAGTTTAGTAGAAACAAAGATTGTATTGTAGTTTAGATGGACAATATGGTTTTTTTTAATGAAAATATTGTTATTTTGGGGTCCAATTTTGTTGCCCCTACTCTGGCAAAAGTGCTACCGATTCCAGGATCATTCCCTGTATTTGTTATTAAGGTTCTATTTATTAATAGTTTATAAAGGGATAATAAATGATTAATAAATGGCTAGTCAATTTTCATAGAGTCCAACAAGTCACTAGGTTGCTTTTAACCATGGGGGTGAAATCCTGGTCTTTGAAAATTGTCAAGATATAAAAAAAATCCCCATATTAAAATCAGAATAAAATGTAGAAATATTGAAAATGTCATGAACCCAAAAATGAATTCAGTCTGGGTCAATCAAAATGTATTGTTTTGAAATTTCAAAACGTGTTGTTCTGCTTTTGACTGATGTTAATTAAAAAGAAAATTGCAATGTTATAAGCTTAAATTTCTAAGCAAAAAGTCATTTTGGACAGGAAAACAAAATTTTTATTTAAAAAATGTAGAAATGAAATGTTTCAACCATTTCAAAATTTGCTTCCAACTTTTTATAAAATCAAGAAATTTGTCAAAACCAACTGTGAAACTTGTCTGGGAAAAGTTTGGGTTTCAACAAATTAGCATTTTTTTTTGACAAAAATAATGTTCATCACAAAATTCCCCACCAGCTCTAGCCAGAATTTCACTTATGGTTTATAAGCATCTAGAATGCCTTCTACTGATGTTCTTATAACCATCTATAACACATACATGTTCTTATAACTAAACCATCTATAACACATATAACATGTACATTACATCTATTAATTACTGATTAATCTTTATAAATTGAATCTTATAACATTGTGACCATTTTTTTTATCATTTAACTTGATTATTTATTACTGTTCCATTATGTAAAGCATTTCAGGATAGAGTTTGTATGAAAAAATCTCAAAATAACTGATAGAACTTGCAGTGCTTGACTTCAGTGGGAGTTTTACTTGCATAACAACCACAGAATCAGGCCCTATAGTTGCATGCTCAGCAGAGCTCAGCATCCAGCTCCTCCCACCTAAATTAGTAGTATTTTTAAAAGCGTTCAGCTACTGTTTAGTGACCTTCATTAAGTGTTCTTGACAGGAGCTGCCAGGCGCTGGGCACTTTCCAAAATTCTAGCTGCTTTGCATACAGAGATCAGAGCAGAGCTCTTTTGAAAATCTGGGACCAATTGTGGGACGTGAGCACTTTTATACAAATCAGTAAATAACAGATTTTTCAAGACAAGTATAATGTAAGAATTAATGAACTACTTGTGAAATAGTTTTCTTTGGCATTTTTTTAAAATTCAATCCTGCATTCCTTATACATGCAAAACTTCCCAACTTTGGATGTGCAAGGAATACATACTCAGGCCTTTGCCAGAGACCTTCCAGCATCACATCAGCTTTTCTTCCTGTACTATTATTCTGTTGTAGGCCGTTTATGTTCTTCTATCACACCCATCACCATGGTATCTGAGCCCTCTCCTCCCATTGTTTATAGTTTACCATTTTCAAGGTGGTTTCATAAAATAATTGTGTGTTTGAAAAAAATAATAATTGTGCAGTGAATAACAGGTAAGACTGGAATTCAGCATGGAAGTTTTCTGCTTCTACTTACAAACTGCATTAGCACAATTTATGAAGCTAACTGGCAGAGCCTTCTTCTGAATTACTTTAGATTTAATTTGCTGCCATACATGTCCTTAAATACATTGTGATTACAAACATCTACTGTACTTGTCTTCATTTTACTTTACTATCCATTTATTTTCCTAGTACTTTGCAGAAGTTTCTGTTAGTAATGACAATTTACAAATTCTGTTTGACAATTCCTTCCTAGTTGATAAATTCATAACTCACGGGCAGTAAATGCCTGTCCATTTATTTATTTATTTATTTATTTATTTCAAAAGCTTCCCCTAAAAATGGGATAGATTTAAACCGTATATTCTTCACTACCTACTGCCACCTACTGCAAGATTAGAAGCAATGCAAATAGACCTACTTTTTAAGGTCTCTCTGAAGTTGAATTGTAAATATAAACTCATCTTAAATGCTTAGTGCATTATGTATGCATATATATGCAGCCATATAGATACATAATGCACTTTGCATTCCTTAACTGGGAGAGATGGTAAGAACAGAAAAATGTTTAGGCAATGGTTGCTGAAATCTAGAAGCTAAATGGTTTATCTTAACAGGTGTCATTTTTCCCCATACATCATCAGATACAATAATTTATACAAATTAGGCTCAATGTATGTTTATTTTTCAATTAAAAATCCCTTTGAAGTGATCACCCTCTCTGCATGAATCTAGGGTTTAATTCATTTGATCTTTAAAATGGCGTTGCAAATATGAAACCATCCCTTTCGAGATCAGGGGGTTGATACCATGGCTTATCTCTATATTCTAATCAACACGATTGATTTCTAAGATTTAATGTCAAAACAGAATAGTTTTGTTTGGGGATGTATAAACTTCCTTTCCAGTCTACATTAAATATTCCAAAAAACTAACAACAACATTGTCGAGTGATTCAGAAAGTGTATTATTATTACAGCAGTGCTTGCTTTTGCCGCTGTTATAATTGTAATCTTGCTTTCATTTGCTGAACCATACAAATGGGCTATGGTTCTGAAATTTAGCACACTGCATTGTATTGTATTTGTTTATTTTCTTAACAAATATGAAAAATACAAATAGTGTGAGGATCATCATTTAAGGGATGAGATCAAATCAAGCCACAAAGTCTACAAATGTTGCTTTTTTGAGCTCCACTAATGCTAAAAATGCTTGTTTTTCAAATGAAAAAATTCAGCCATACTGTGGATTTATTTTTCATTTCAAAAGACACTAAGCAGTAAATTTTCCATTCCAGGTCTCTGCATGTGTACACATATGGATACGTACCCACCTCTTGCAGTTATAGCTCCATGTACACTTTAAAAAGTCTAATATCAGCACACAAGGAAAATTGGATTTGCAAGTGCAAATTCTAACACAGCTGTATGCAGATTTTGGACCTTTTAATGTTATGTTCATCTGGTTGCACAAGGAACATGTGGGCTAGGTATGTGTGTGACTATTACTTCTAATGCAGAGTCTGGAGGCGAGAGGAGCTTCCTGAGAGTTTACTTCTAATTCTTAAAAATGATACTGGGTATTTACTTTAGAAATATGGTTAATACTTTTGCATAGCAACTTTATGGGTATTTTCGCTTTCAAAGTTAGGAAAGCTATTTGTGTACTTCCAGAGTATATACTCCCTTACAGCACATGCATGAGATGTGCAAAACCAGGATCTTTATCACGGTATTGTACTGCCTGTCATACTTACAACTGTCACTGACATAGGGAGACATGCCTGTGGACTGAGGTCCTTAATTCTGACTTGACACACACATAAAAGTTCTAAATATGGGCATGCATGGTTGACTACAGTAGGTCTTTGAAGGATCTTTTAGAGAGTTATTGTACATAGTCTTATATTTCATAAACGTAGATAAACAATCTATAGATTAGTCTGTAAATATGTGACTTTTTTTCCTATATAAACGATTTTAAACTAATGGCCATTGAACCCAGTAGCAGATTGTCCTCAGACTGAATTCTTAATTTTGAAGGTTTGAAAGCAGGGGAAGGTTTGAAAGTAGGGGAAGGGGTCCAAACATGTTGACAAGGGGGATCCAGTGGACATAGTGTACTTAGATTTCCAGAAAGCCTTTGACAAGGTCCCTCACCAAAGGCTCTTATGTAAATTAAGCTGTCTTGGGATAAAAGGGAAGGTCCTTTCATGGACTGAGAACTGGTTAAAAGACAGGGAACAAGCGGAAGTGTTTTGAAAGTAGGGGAAGGGTTCAGACAAACATGTGAAGACAAGCGGGGATGCCCAGTGGACAAGTGTACTTTAGATTTTCCCACAGAGAAGAGACCATAAAAGTTGACAAGCGTTCCCTTGACTGTGCACGGTACAAAATGCTCTTATGTAAGAATTAACTGTCTTCAGGGTAAAGTACTATCACAAGGAAGGCTCCTTCTCATGGACCTTGAGAACTGGTTAATAAGACGGGAACGACAAGGTAGGGGTCAGATGATACTTAATGCGAGTAAATTCTCAGAAGTGGAGAGGGGTAAAGTGTGGTGGCCTCTACATACAAAGTGGTCAGTCCTTGAGGATACCCACATCCCCTTAATTCCATTTAAATTCATAAATGATCTGAAAGGGGTAAACAGTGGGAGGCAAAGTTTTCAGATGAATCAAAACCTACTCGATAGTTAAAAGACCAAAGCAGATTGTTGAAGAACTTCAAAAAGATCTCAAAAAACATATGATGGGATCCAAAATGGCAAAAAAGAAATTTAATGTGGATAAATGTAAAGTAATGCCACAAATTGGAAAAATAACCCCCAACAAATATGAAACAATATCCAATATTAATGGGGGCTAATTTGTTACAGATAAGTGCAGAACATTTGCATCTTTGTTGCGCTCGAAATGTGAAAAACGCAATCATAGAAGAATACCAAAGCACGGCGTTGGAGTCCAATTTGGTAGTCTCTGAAGACTGTCCACTACGCAGTGTGGCAGGAGGACGATGATGCCAAAAGAGAGCCACAGGATGTTACGAATCATTCAAAAGATGGGGATATGAGGAATAAGACGGGGAGAATAATTATGCCCCTTATATAACATTCCATGTACGCCTCATTCTCGACACTAACTGTGTACCAAGATGTGGTCCTCCTTACCTCAAAAAGATATTCTCTCTAATTACGACAGAAGTGTTCAGAAAAGGGCACGAAACTAACCATTGATTAACGGCATTTGGAGAGGGTCCCCTATACAGAATAAGGAAAGTTTAAAGAAGGGCTAGGAGAACCTAGTTGAGGCTTGGAAATAGTGGGATTTCCAAGAACAAAATCTGATGGTAGAGAGAGCTGTTTAGAGAGGGGACAGTCAATGATAGAGGTTATAAAATCATGAGTTGATGCGGAAGGAATGGAATAAGGAAAAAGTTTATTTCTGTTTTTCCCATTAATACCAAGAACTGGTGTCACCAGCAAATGAAACGAACTTAAAGGCAGCAGGTTAAAAACAAAAAAAGGAGTTTCTGTAATGCAGCGAAGTTGGCAAGCGCACAGGCACACTTGTGGAACTCCATTGCCTAGAGGAGGGATATTGTGAAGGATAGTGAAATAGAGAGTACAGTTGTTTAAAAAGAGCACTGAGGATTACAATTCATGGTTGGTGAAATAGCCAGGATCAAAATGGCTATTAGCGGAGACAGGAAGGGTTAAAGAATCGGTGTCCCTCAGCCTCTGTTCCGTCAGAGGATGGAAGGTGCTGCAATTAGAGGACTGGCTAGGAGAGAAGATCACTTGATCATTGCCTGTTAGGTTCAGTCCTATGGGGGCACCACGCTTGCATCTGGCATTTGGCGACACTGTCGTAAGACAACAGATACTGGGGTAGATGGGTAGCCCTTTTGGCTAAGGAGAGAGATCACTTGATCATTGCCTGTTAGGTTCACTCCCTCTGGGGCACCTGGCATTGGCCACTGTCGGTAGACAGATACTGGGCTAGATGGACCTTTGGCCTGACCTGGTACGGTCGTTCTTACGTTCTTATGTTCTTATTATATTATTATGGTATTTTAAACATGTGGTACACTGATCCAAGTGCTAAGCAGGTGTGAATGTTGGGGAAAAGGAGTTGTTTTGAATATATATTTTTTATTAAATAAAAGAAACAACAACACTGTTCCTTCCACAGATGTAAGCAATGTTAAAGCTCTACTAACTGGTAAAAGCAAGGTAGATTTGTCACTTCTGAGGTACAAAAAATTAGGACATCCAGGAATATCTTGAGCCCATAAAACTGGATAGCTGGTAGTGAATACTGAGGACCCTTACAGATTTTCCAGGACAGCTACCTCAAAAAAGGGACTCTTCTGGGAAAACCTGGACAGGCAACAACCCTAAAGCAAGGACAAGGAGGCCAATGCTTGGTCCCACTGAGGTCAGTGGAAGTTTTGCTCTTGACTTCAAAGAGATTAGGATCTGCCTCCATTTCAACATTAACCTCTCTGGCTTTAGGTTCTCTCATTGGACATTGAACAAAGCAGCAGATGTTCTATGTGTGTGTGTGTGAGAACACTAGGTCCTGTAGGTCTTGACCCAGACCCATGAGGAGGTGTTAAGGATCTGGGGTCAACATGAACTTGAAATTTCCTTGCTGTTGTTGGTTGCCTCACAGTCTTGAGGCACAATATTTTGTGTAATTATTTTTATTGTATTTTCACATTAGATACAGCATGAAAATGCTGCATAAAGATCATGGCAACACTTGTGGTGGCATGTAGCATACGTGCAGCAATATGCCGTACTGGAAGGCAGGGTACATCCACACTCACCGTGGTTTGTAGCTGCACAAGGCACTGACAGTCTCCAGCTGTGGGGAGGCAGCAGTTTTCACTGCTGGAGCCTCTTCCTGCTGGCTCTCCCTGCCAGAGCCTTTCCCCACTGCTGGAGTCTTTCACTGTGGCTGAGAAAGGCTCTGGCAGTTGGGAGGCAGCAGGACACTATACTGCTAAAAATAGCAGTGTAGACAAAGAAGGCAATTGTAGGCAAAGAAGGTACGTAGAGAGCCCACAGGGGATACATTTCCTAGGATTCAAGCATGTAGGGCACTCCACTCTACTGAACTAGCAGGGCCTCATGATCTCCACTGCTGTTTATATCTGTGCTAGCTGGGTGTGCACGGTATGTACTCTTCCTGCCACCCCAAGTGTAGACATACCAAGGGAGTAATACTGAATAAAGAGTAACCTTTCATAGTGCAGTAATAAATTACAAGTCATGGCAACACAAAACATCATTAAGAGTGACATGTTCCCTTGCCATGAAGATCTATGCTAAAGAAGTATGTGGCTGCCTTAGTCTTTTGGGAATGATTTACTACTCCACTGGAGGATGACCAGATGTCCCGATTTTATATGGACAGTCCAGATAGTTGGGGCTTTTTCTTACACAGGTGCCTATTACCCCCCACCTTCTGTCACAATTTTTCACACTTGTTATCTGGTCACCCTATTCCATTTTGTCCTCTGAGGCAAGACATGCAGCAAAGCAGAATTGCCAGGGCTGTCCACTCTTCATGAAAGTTGAGAACAGCCATGTCTTGTGGACTTTGAACTATTTGCACTCCTTCATCAGGCATTTTGTGCTCCCAGCACCATTCTCTTCTGATTTTTGAACCACACCTATCACTGTGGAAAGTCAGTTCCTGCCAAGACAAAAAAGAAAAGGCCTGACACATGGAGTGGTTTTGTGGGTGTGGGCAATAGAGTAGAAGAATCCTCACTCCAAATTGCAAGCCATTACTAAAGCTACTCCTGAGAGCTGGAGTGGCCTTTGTGACTATTATTCCTCTTCCTTGTGGGCACTAGTTTGAGGAATTGCTTTTGCTGCTACCATTGACTAGGCCTGTACTATAGGGCCACCCATATGCCTTCTGCCGTCTGTGCTGGGGATTCCAGATTCAAGCTGGTTCCCATGAAGAACGGGAACTAGCAGCTATATAATCTACTGCAAACCTCAAGCTGTAATAACATGCAACAGTGTCACTGATGCCTTGCAATGTTTGCTAGGGGTGCCACGTCTATTTACTTTGTCTTGGCATATGTAACAGGAATTATTGCTTGATATCTATTGCTTTCCCATCTGAGATGTGAATTTCTCCCCAATTTTGCTTAGCAGTTCATCCATTTCCTCAAACAAATTTAAGTAGCAGTTGTCCTACACTGCCACAAAATTAGATGATTTGTTATGAGTTTATCCTTTAAATAAAGTTTGAAACTGTCTGTTTTACTGCTTTTTAATCATCTACTGGTAGGTGTGTTTTTAAAAAAGACTTAGTGGGGGGGGACCTTGTAATATATCGGTTTAACTGAGATTCAGATAAAATAAATTTTTGAATTTGCAGTAACAAGAAGTCTGCAAAAGTGGTTGTAATTGTCGCAGAGTTGTTTGAGGATCAAGATAATTACAGTATACAGGATAACAGGGAATATAATATACAGGCATCCTGTGTCTAATCAACTAATCTCCATCCCTTGACAGATGTTCAAACACAGTATTTTTAAAAACTGACTTAAAAAAAACCAGGGTGACTCACTTATTGGATGTAAACAACATGATAAGGAATTCAAAGTATGTCAGCCATTAAGTTATAATCCATGGAAAGTAACATGAGAAATAAGGTACAGAGTCAAATGTTCATTGATCATGTTCCCAAAAGACTTTAACTAAGTTGAAGATCAGGGTACAGATACAGTAAAAGGAAAATCTTTTAAGGAACAAAATATTAAAGACTGTGTCAACCATAATAGTAGAAATTAGAAACATGAGTTTTACTACATTTACTTTTTGATCATTGTTTGCAATGGCTTTGACATCTGAATTAGATCCACCTTCAACATGCGACAAAGCTCAATTAGGCTTTACACAGCAACCTTCACTGGCAGAGTGGAATTCACCACTGTATATGGTCAGATTGCAAAGATGTAACACGGTCCCTCTGGGTCACTATTCCTGTGTCTGACGAAATGGGTATTCACCCACGAAAGCTCACGCTCCAAAATGTCTGTTAGTCTATAAGGTGCCACAGGATTCTCTGCTGCTTTTATAAAACAGGAAATCCATGTAATCCCCATTCCCAACCTTGTTTTATACACTCACCTATTCAGGGTTGGTGTGGAGGCCTCCTCTGAAAAGAGTAGGGGGTACAGAGATGACATGCTGCACGGCCAATCCAGACCATTTTCTGGCAACCAAGAAGCTGAGTTCCTGAGTCGAGCTACTTGGAAAGGTTCCCCCCATCCTCCCCCCAGTGGAAAATTTATACAAAAATGAAAAAAATCTTCAAAATTTTGGTTTTTATTTTTTGGAGGAAAGATGGAACATTTTATGAGAAAATAGATACTTTCTGAGAAAATCTTTGTTTAACTGAAAATTGAAGTTTTCATCAGAAAAAGTTTTGATGGAAAATTTTCAGCTAGCCTTATTGCTAAGCAGTCAACATTTCAAACATGTAGCTCCTCTCAACTCTCACTCTACATTCTTCTATTTTTCTCTTCATCAATTTCCTTCTTTACACGGTTTAACGAGACCACGTCTCCTCAATTTTCCAATGTAATAAATCACATTATATTTCCAAAACATGTGCCCATGCTCTCTGATCGGAGTGATTGGTACTTCGAGCAGGATACCAAACATTGAAGCAACCCACATTAATACCAATCTTGGTGTTTTTCCTCCCCTAGTGATTGGACCATGGAAAAGGTTTATTCTGCTACTAATCTCTGAATTCATCAATTCAGTCCTTTAGCTGGAGCAACAGATCTTCATGCCTTTTTATTGAAACAGCCATGCTAGTTGTGAGCACATGGAAAATTTCAAGGACAATAGTGAGTCAAAGCACAGGGATTCATATAATTAGTTTCTAGTTATTTTTCAAAGATAATGAGAAATATTTATCAAAAACTGTACAGTTTATGTGAAACCCATACTCCTACAGGCTAATAATTGCCCTCACCAGAGTATAAAGATTTCCATACTGAGAAGTTATTATGAAATAACTCTGGCCATTGTTAAAAGTAGAAGATCTAAGCCAGGGTAGAGAAATGTGCGTTATTTATAAATAATTGTTTATTTAAAGGATGAAGTCAACATCTTTGAACTTTGATTGAGATATTCCATTTCAGTTACACATAGTATAAGGCTGCAAAATGAGGATTGGGGATTTTGATTAATCACATCATAACAATAACAGCCGTTTATAAAACTCAGATCTAGACCTGAATTCTAGGCCTCTCTCTGACACCCATCTCCCACCACTACTGAAAAAAAAAAAAAAGGTGGGGTTTGGAATCCCATGTTTTCTCTAGACTTCTTTCTAGTTTAAGTATAATTACCTTAAACACTGCTTGATATCACATATTGCAGCTGGGCCAGTTTTGAACATAACATCCTTTCTCTCAACTGTCCATGTTAATAATACAGTTAACATTTTTTTCCCTCGTAAAACACTTGCATTTATCATATGAAACTGTTGACTGCAGTGGTACTGAGACAGAATGCATTTCATGATAACCTAGCAACAATTTATTCCCACTAATATTTCCTCAAGTAGCAAGTAAACATTAAGTTGAATGTAGCTGCTTCGAAAAAAAAATCAGAGTCATTAAAAAGGCATAAAGCATATAGCTTACTTCAGGAAAATCAGTAAATTTCTAAAGAATCTTGGATCTGCTTTTCATTCTCCAATGAACAGAAACTCTCTCATACACAAAAGCTCATCAGTCACTCTCACTCTCCTGCCTCTCCTAGAACCCACAATTCCAGTCATCTATTCACTAGGCACTTAAAATGTAAGTATTCAGAACCTATCAGCTCTTCGATGTGAGCATGCTGGCTTTATACTCTGTGAGTGCAGCCCAGAGTGTTTGAGTTGTTGGGGCCAGAGCTTGATGTAAAGTGTTTCTGATTTCAGATGTTCTAATCAGGTGATAATCTTTTAACAGATGTGAGGGGATTCCCCCCAGCTAAAGAAGGATAAATCTAGATTTAGCTATTTATCACAGCCAACTATAAAAAGGAGCTGTCTACAGAATAAGATCTTGACATGTAATAACAGTAGTGAAAACTGTAGTTATTCTTGCCTGGCCTTTGAATATGTGTTTACTAAAACACATACCTGAGGGACATGGCATGTTGCAAAAAAAAAAAAAAAAAAAGTTGCTTTTCTCCGATGAAACAAATAGAGAACTGAAGCCAATTCACTGCTTGCAATAGCCATTCATCCTGGAATAAGAATAATGTACATTTGCTGGTATACGGTGCTAGTCAGTCCAAAATTCGGGATTACGGTGGAAAGTTGACATTAAAATTAATGTATACTGACAACTGAAATCTATAATATTGATAAAATGTATGTAGGCTTGAAATAAATGCATTTCATTAAGAATTTTATACTGTTTGTACTGAAAGAAATAATCAGATAGTCCTGCGAAAACCATTGGTCTCATCAGAAAGGAGACTATATATTTAATTTTCCAATTGATCTTTTGTAGAGAGAGGATCAAGACAGGTTCAGAAACCTTGCTTCACTTCATAGTGTTCATTTTAATTACAGCTCTGTATGCCAGGGTAAAAATGAGAGGGAAGTGAATAGGACAAGAAAGTACAGGTCCAGTGCACTGAGTGTTCAGATTGATTTGTAGTGCATTGTAATCAAGCTCACAAATCTTTTGGAGCTCCCAAAGGAAGCTCTGACATATCCCCCACCCCAATAGCCTGCCAAGCCAGCCAATGGTCTGAGTTTTTCAGAGCTAATTACCTGGCAGTGTTCTGAGGCAGCTCAGGGAGGCACTACTATTGCTAATTAAGGGTGAAATTCAGCCGTGTTCAGAGGGCCTGCATAAGACCTGTGCACAACTTAAGTCCTGTTAGAGCCCTTAAAAATATAATTGTCCCGAATCCTTAGGAGATGAACACTCTGGGTGAAATCCGGGCCCCATTTAAGTCAATAGGAATTTCAGCCTATGGATTGTATACGGAATCAGGAAGCTAAACCAACCAGAAAGCCAGACATGAATAAATAAAAATAATAATACCCTTTTGATGTCTGATGTTAATGTTGTATATCCACTGCAACCCCGGGAAGCCTCTCTTTCTATTAGAAGCTTTGTTCATCAAAGATTTCACTCTTGCCCTACACTAACAAATGCACTACTGCTTGCAGATTAGACCTCAGTTGTCACCAGATTTCCGGTCTCTTCTTGAAGGGAGGGACTAGGACTCTCCTTAAGTATAGACATGAAGTAAATGGGGTGTTATAATGGACTTTGCTCAGGAAAACAGCTGTCTGAGATATCAGCGCCACTTCTTCATGGGCCATCCCGGTTTTCTCTTTTGGCTATGACGCATCTGTCATAAACAGATAGCTAAGGGTTAATGTTCCTTTTACCTGTAAAGGGTTAACAAAGGGAACCAAAC
>NC_133772.1:48467363-48508711 GCF_003597395.2 Chelonoidis abingdonii
ATGCATCTGAGCGTGGTATAGGAGCAGTTCTCATGCAGGAAGGACCGGATCACAACTTCCATCCTGTTGTGTTTCTCAGCAAGAAACTGTCTGAGAGGGAAAGTCACTGGTCTGTCAGTGAAAAGGAATGCTATGCCATTGTGTACGCCCTGGAAAAGCTAGAGCATATCAGCTACAATTACTACCAATTCTACATGAGTCCCTCTGTCTTTCTTTCCTGCACTCCTGGTAAATCTTTGCTTTAGCAAATGAGGCACCACTTGATCCTTCATTGTAGTCCACTTCTTCTGCATAAAACCCATCCACTGATCTTTATATTTTTTACAGTAACATGTAGATTACCTAATTCACTGGGGTTCATTTATGTGGGAATTAATTATATCTTCTTTACATGCTAGAACAGTGCTTCCTCTAGCCATTGCACACTGTAGGCATACCACTGACTGTGCAACTTCCTGTTACTTACATTTTGAAAGGACTCAAACTGAAAATGAGAAACCCTATCAAGATGATCACAGGGTACATTACTGAAGATCATTTAGTTATTTCACAGTCAATCACTGATTCCTGCACACTTCCTCTTTTCTCTTAAAGGTGTGTGTGTACCTGTGGGTTGTAAAGTACTAGTGCAGCCACAATAGCCTCCTCTGTAAAGGAAATCAGTCATTCACTGTCTGTAATTCATCATCACTAGCTGTTGCATCCTCTGCAGTTTTGCATGATAAATTCAAGATTAGAATTTGACCCTAAATACTCAAATGGTTCATTGTTTCTTACATTCAAAATAGAAATGATATGTCAAGAAAAGTAGCTGCTCTGTTTACTTCTGTCCTTATATTTTTCAAAATTTGTACACTGTAGAAGACATCAATATACTGCTTCGTTCAGGTTGATAGGAGGTAATGTGTACATGGTTCAGATACTTTTGTTACAAGATACATTAATGTTGCAGCATCTTTTCTAATCTGCCTACATAGATGGAATGACTTCATTTTAAAATATATATGAACATTCCTCAGTGGAATGGAAAATAAACAATTCCAATATTATTAGTAGCATTTCACTAGTGCTTAAAGGCCTGCAAATGAGATCAGTGGCCCATTGTTCTAGGGCTGTACAAACATCTAGTACAGGTAATAGTAAGAAGCACAAAGCACTCACAATCTAAATTGGCAAAGGGTGGTAATGGAAACAGACACACAGAAAGGGGAAGTGATTGACTAGTGATCATACAGTAGGACAGGGGCAAACCAAGAACAGAAGCCAAGTCCACTGAACCCCAGTCAAGCTCTCTCTTCACTAGGCAATACTGCTTCTCTATATAACTCCTTGCGAGCAATAATAATGATGAAACAAAGTACACTGAGACCATCTCGACTATTATAAAACTGTCTGAATACAAAACTATTGTTTAGTTCTTTTATTACAAATAGCTTCCAAAAGAGACTTTTTTCTTGAGTAGGAACAAGGGAAAAAAACAGAATATAACATAAGCAACAATATCTACCGAAGCACAACCCAGCTGCTGATTGTCAGAATTTATGTAGAAGACCTTTTAACTTTCATACTCTTTTGTAATGGATTTAGAAAGCAACCATGCACAATGACTTCAAGGTACAGAGGTACTTCACTGCTCCGTGGATGAAACCATGCATTTGTAACTGATGGACACAAGAACATTCTGCTGAAAACTGTATATATTAAAATTTTATGTGCATGAAGCCTGAGAAAGAAGGATAAAACACTGTGTTAATGCTATAGATTTACTAGACAAGACAGCTGATCCCATTGTACTCCCATTAAGTGAATATGATGTTCACAGATAAGAAATTACTTTCTATTCAGACTGCTCAGATAAATTCTAGTACAAATATTAATTACACTTGAATATGAAAGGTATATTTTGAAATTCTTTGAAATTCAAAGAAGTTTTGCACTCTACCATTTTAAATCAGTATTGCTTCTCTTACATAGATCTTATTAATCCATCTGCAGCAGTCAATTTATGTATAGGCATTTATGGATTCACAGCACAGACATTATTTTTTAAGCTTCATAAAAGCCTTGAGTAGTAGGGAACTAGAATTTTCCCATTTTACAGAGGGGAAGACTGAAACACAGAGAAGCAAAGTGATAATTTAACCAAATATTCTAGTGATAATTGCCAAATGTGCATTACCCAGTCATTTAAAAAAGACTGCCGCTTCCTAAAGATATGAAGTACAGATAGTTGACATTTTCAGAACCAAGTGACATTTGGTTAAAAACAATTTTTTTCTAAATTGGAAATTTACCCAGAAAGGTTTTGCTTTTATTGTTTTTTCTTTGAAGTGGAGAAATAATATTTTTCCATTGTTCTTTCCCCCATCCCTACTTTTTCCACTGGAAAAACAGAAAAAGGAAAATAAAGGAGAAACGAGGGGAATAAAAGAGGTGTATATGTGTGAGTGTGTGGGGGGGGTAGTATGGAAGGAAAGCTGAAAAACCAACAAATGAAAAAAAATAAAATTTTCATAAACAGAATCTTTCAAAATTAAACACTTCCAATAAAAGTTTTGAATAAATAAAATAGTAATAAATAGTAATAATATTAAAAAAATTCAAAATCCATGGAATGAACATGGTTTATTAACTTTCACATTTTTTTTTACAAAATGTTTCATTTCCATTGTTTGACTGGCTCTATCACCACTAAGTGTGCTATTAGACTCATAGACTCATAGGTCAGAAGGGACCAATATGATCATCTAGTCTGACCTCCTGCACAAAGCAGGCCACAGAACCCTACCCATCTACTTCTGTAACAACCCCTAATACCATGTCCGAGTTAGTGACATATTCAATTGTGTTATGAACGACGCAGGCTGCAGAGAGTCCACAGCAAGTGACCCATGCCTCATGCTGCAGAGGAGACGAAAAGATCTCCAGGGCCTCTGCCAATCTGCCTGGAGGAAAAGTCCTCCTGACGCCAAATATGGCGATCAGGCTAAAGCCGTGAGTAGTGGGCAAGACTCACCAGCCAGCAATTCAGGAAGAAACTCTTTGCAGTAACTCAATCGCCATCCCATCCAAACGGATGACGCCAGCAATGGACTCTGAACCGAGTCAATGACTTAATCCACAGATCCCATCAGTCAACATCATCACAGACTGCGCCAGACTTATCTGCTGATCAATCAGATCAATTGCCAAATTAATACGATCCTATCATACACCTCTCTTCCATACAGTTTTATCAGATTTAGTCTTAAAGCCAGGATATGTTTTTGCCCCACTACTCCTTGGAAGCTGTCCAGACTTCACTCCTCAATGGTTAAAACCTTCGTCTAATTTCAAGGTCTAAAACTTCTAATGTCCAGTTTATCCATTTGTCCTTGTGTCTACATTGTACTAAGCTTAAATAATTCCTCTCCCTCCCTAATGTTATCCCCGCTGATATATATATAGAGTCAAGCATATCCCCCCGCACCTTCTGTTGCTTAGGTTAGGACACAGCCAGAGCGCTTTGACTCCTTCATTAGCGCATGGTTTTCCATTCCTCGTTATCATCCTAGTAGCCTCTCTAACCTGTTCCAGTTTGAATCATCCTTTTTAAACATTGGGGAGACCAGAATGACCAACAGTTTGCAGGGAGTCTCACCAGTGCCTTATACACGATACTAACGCCTCCTTATCTGGCTGGAAAACTCTCGCCTGATCATCCTAAAACCGATTTGCTTTTTAATGGCCATATCGCATTGCGCGCTCAATAGTCATCCTTCAATCAACCAATACTCCAAGGTCCTTCTCCTCCTCGTTGTTTTCCCAACTGATGTGTCCCAATGTATATCTAAATTCTGTAGTATTCATCCCTAAGTGCATGACGCCTTGGCACTTATCACTATTAAAATTTCATCCTATACGATTACTCCAAGTTTACAAGGTCATCCAGAATCTTCCTGTATTGTATCCCAGTCCTGCTCTGTGTTAGCAAATACCCTCAGCTTTTGTGTCATCCGCAAACTGTATAGCACATTCCCGCCTCTCGTGGCAAGGTCAGTAACAAAAAGGTTAAATAAACGATTGTCCCAAAAACCGATCCTTGAGGAACGCCACTATAAACCTACTTCCACCTGACAGTCTCACCCTTCAATACGAACCCGGTGAGCAACTCCCCTTAACCAATCTTTATCCACCTTACATTTCATATTCATCCCCATCTTTTCCATTTAATAACAATTCCCCATGTGGACCGTGCAAATGCCTTCCTGAAATCGAGTAAAATTAGATTCTACTGCATTTCCTTGTCTAATAATTGTCACCCTTCTCGAAGAGGAGATCAGGTTGTTGCATGATCTACCTTAGTAAACAGATTGTAATTCGTCGCAATTACCTTGACCCAAAATGTCCTTAATAGCTTCTCTCAAAATTTTCCAAGACCTTACATACGACAGAATGTCAGAGCTAACAGCCTATAGTTACTAGATGCACTTTTTTCTTCCTTTCTAAAAATAGGAACGATTAGCAATTCTCCAGTCATTACAGTACAACCCCCGGTTACCCGATTCATAAAAATTCTTCTAATGGGCTCGCAATTTTCAGCGCCAGTTCCTTTATATCCTTCGTGGAGATTGTCCGGTCCCCTCCGATTTGTGCCATTAAAGCGTCAAGTTTGGCTTCTACTCAAAATGCAGGAAAACCACCTCCATATCCCTTATTCACGGTTCATCATCCTCCTACATCCCTAAACTCTCACTAGCTTTATTAAAGCCGAGGCGCAAAGTCACTTATTAGATATGGGCCATGCCTATTGGTTTTCACTTAACCTCCATTCCATCCTTAATAACCGTGTATATGCGCCCCTTCTTCTTTGTTTTCTCTTATTTAGTGGCTGTAGAACCTTTACTATTGGTTTAATTCCCTTTGCAAGGTCCAGTTCTAATGCTTTCGCCTCCTCACTTTATCCCTACATTCTGACCTCACTAAAGGTAGCTCCTGCTAACACACCACCTCTTCCAGCCTTTGTAGGCTGGCGCTTTTTCTTAATCACCTCTCTAGATGCTTGCTCACCCAGCTTGGTCATACAATCCTGCCTATGTTTTTTTCCATTGATTGGGATGCAGGCTCTGATAGTTCTGCAGCGGCGACTTAATAGTAATTCCAGCCTCCTCGATAGATCCAAGTCTTCAGTCCAATCCTACTTCCCCTAACTATTTCCTTAACTCTTAAGTTAGCCCTTGAGAAGTCAACAACTGAATCCCAATCTATTTTTGTTGATCCTTCCATCTAGTTTGACGAATTGCTCATGATCACTCATCAATAGTTTGTCCCCTACCCATTTCTCTACGAGTCCTGCATCGGCTCAACCAAAACCAAATCCTAAATGCCTCCCCTTGTTGGTTCTCCAACTACTTGAGTAAAATCCATCTGCTCTCCTAACCAGAAAAATTGAGCCCGATTATTCTTGCAACACTGCCTCCAGTCAATTTGGAAGATTGAAGTCTTCCATGATCACACATTCCCTAGTGTTAATTCATTAAAAACATTACAAGAGTCTCTATCCATATCAAATGCAGATCGGTGTCTGTAGCACACCCCAAGCACTATCTCAGGGGAGGCTCTAGTAGCTTTCTTTCCCAGTGTGATTTTTGCCCAGACAGACTCTGTCTTATCCATTCCATCACTTCTTATTTTCTTACTTCTATTTTCTCATGTGCTGGTTTTGTATAAGTATAGACATGTCTTAATTCATAAAGCTACACTTTTAAATTTAAAACTTTTCAAAGCTACAGTGCTTTTATGAAAAAAAATAGAAAAAAAAAGTATCTCCTCCTATGTCTTGGATGATTATGGTTCATTGCTCTTAAGCCCAAGTCCTGCAAATGCTTATGTATATCCTTAAGTTTACTACTGTGTGTAGTAAAGATGGGGTTATACACAATGGTAAAATTAAGCATATGCATAAGTGTTTGCAAGATTGGGGCCTTGCTCTGCACTGGTGCTGCCCTTGGATATTTTAACAGCAAGATATGAAATGTAGTTATTACATGACTATTGAAACAAACTAAAAAATCCGTTTCATAAAGGACTTCTTTAAAACATTTGTATTGGTGTTGATAACATTTCAGTGACAAGCTTTTATTTTAAATGTAAATGTTCTTGCAACTCAAACACTGAAGCATCATGTTAGTGCAAGAGAGTGAGAAAGTGGAACTGCATCATCATCTACTTTCATTGCCTCAGCTAACATGAAAAAGAACAAAAACAAGTGTATGTTAAAGTAGATGTGTTTTACAGACTTAATGAAGTTTTAAAATATATATTTTTAGCCTGAATACTGTTTACTATTTCTCCAAAATGTCAAAAAATGCTTGTGTTAGTTTTCAGGACAGCATATTTTCTTAAACTGAACATTTGGGCTTCCCATAGATTTCTGGCATGATCAGATCAGGGGTATGCTCTGACCAATCACATACACTAACATTGCGAGCGTCCAACACATCTGGATTTTATGGAGATTTCCAGAACTATTCAGTGATCTGATTGCTCCTTAAAGAACCAATCCAACCACACTAATAGGCATCCAGTGTTACACTAGGACTGGATTATCTCCAGAAGAGTTGATCCTGTTACAGATCAAAGATTTCATTATAGCCTTGAAAATAAGAAACTCAGAAGTACTGAAGGAAAAGAAAAATGGAATCACTACAGTTGCTTTCTAAAAGCACCTCTCTTATTGTGCCATTGTACTGGTAAACATGGTATGTTTCCCACTTAGCTGTGCATATGCTTGCTTTTGTCTATTTGTGTCACAACCTTAATATCTATTCAGTGTTTTGTGTATGATATATTGTTTGGCTCTTGTGACTAGGCAGAAGGGATGGGAACAGCAATGAAAACTAATATTATCTTGTGTTTTGAAATCATTCCAGTGGGAGCAATAATTCTTACAGCTTGGTGCTTTCCACCTTATATACTATATCAGATGGAACTGCTTTGGGGATTGGCAATTAACTATGCCATGTCACTACTAAAATAAGACTTGCTTCTGCCTTGTTCGTTTATAACTAAAACTTTTATATTTTTTTTCTTTGAACATCAGTGTGTATGGAGTTGTTGCTTCTGGAAATTGAAAGGATGTAAGTGAACCCAGTTTCCCCATGATTAAATCTTGTTGCAAATTTATTGACCTAAATTAGGATTCATGAGCTCTTTCCTGTTCATGCAGGTTTGAGGAGATGTACTGGAAATGGGATGTTAGATCTGATGCAAAAACTGAACTTGGCTGTTAAAGGAAGGATGATCTTCTAGTTAAGGTAATGGACTGGGCCTGAGAAAATCTGGGTCCTGATCCTTACACACAGACTTTGAGTGTGGCCTGGATCCAGCCACTTAATCTCTCTGCCTAAGTTTCCTTTGAGGATAATAAATTCCCTACCTCATAGGAATATTGTGTTTGAACCTTCATCGGTGAAAGAAATGAGAGTTTTCCAATTACATTGAACAGGAGCAAGATCCAGGCCACTGTGAGAATAAATTACCATATGACTGTGAAATGCTCAAGTGATGAGCTCATAGAAAAGTCTTTAAATAACTCTCAGAGAAACATGTATGCCTTTGTAACACTGGAATACAAGGCACACTAGGTGTGTCATACATAGTTGTTTCAAGGACTTACATGTCACATGCTTTACCATGTGGAAGGAATACGTAATATTTGGGATAAGGAAGTGCAGTTCCTTTACCACACAATGATCAACAACTCTCCCCAGTGGTTATGGGGCCACCTAAGAGAAGTGCGCATTTTCAAGGGGTTGTGTCATCTGCTTTTCTGAATCACTTTATGCTGAGGTAAACTTTGGACATGTTTAATATAATGAATGTCAGGTGAATAGATATGCATCGTGAGAGCTGGTTGCAAATTTTCAACAGTTTTGCAGGAAGTTTCAAAAAAAATTTCAACTTATTTTTAAATTCACAAAAACTTTCATTTTTCAACCAGATCCACATGTTGCATGAGGCATGTTGGAACTGGAATGGTTGGGCCTGTCACAAGTTGCCAACCTGAAAATGTGAGACGCAAGAGGGAAATACTCTGTGGAAGTGTCTATTTAGGACCAAATTATTCATTTATTTTTATTTAAACATCAGCAACTTATCTCAAACTCCAAGTGCCCTGCAAATCGATTAAAATGCAGTGAATGACTCCTGCACAAGCACATGGACTGTTGGGAGAAGCATGCTAGGCGCCTTCCCTTCTTACATTTTCTTTGCAAGGATCTATCCCAGTCCCAGTCCCTGGATTCAGAGGAGTGCAGGGCTGTTCTTCTGCATACCCCCAGGTGTGTGTATCATCTCCGCTTCCCACACCATAGCTCCACTCCCTCCATACCACAGATATGCAGCCTGCAAATCCCATCCTGAGCAGCAGGAAGATTGATTTATTTACTTTGTCCACAGAAAAAACAGATGATAGACTTAGAATCTCAAGTAACCAAGATAAATGCTGCCCAAAGGGAAAATGCCATTGAGCTGCTGGCACTGAATCCCAAGAATTTAAGACACAAATATAAGCAGTTTCTCAAGAAAGTGAGGACAGAGCCAACTTTCCTTGCTTACGTCTTGTTACCAGAGTGAAAACATTACATGCATCCAACAATTCCTTTTTTTTTTTTTTTTTTGAGATGGCCTAGACACGGCAGGCAAAGACAATGCCACATAAAAGCTAGGATGATTTGACAATCAAAGAGAAAGTGAAAACATGCAGCCTTAACATTTTCATCTAAAATAATGCTCACCAGTGGTAGAGGGAAATGAGCAGATAAAGTCTTAAAATTCACATGTATATCAGTCATATTTCTAAGTGGTTAATAAAAGCTACAGCATGATAAGAAAGACCAGTGGGAAAGAACAGGCACATAAGCAGATAAAGAGTTTTATAAGCAGAACAGTAGTCCGATAAATCAACCTACTACAGACTTCTCCTGTGCAGGGATATTGGGGTTGTGCGGAATGAGAAGGATAAAGTGATTTGACAGTCAAGCACGCCAGTGTATAAATTTAACAATGGGTTGTTTGGGTTCACATGAGTAGAGTTGGCCTTGGACACCCTTGAAATCCTGATTGCACTATGGACACCAAATTTCAAGAAGAAAGCAATGACATCAAAATCATTGCTCTTTGAATGACTAATTTTTAAAAATAAAATTGCTTTTAAATCAAATTCTGAGAGCTGCCATGCCTGGTGTATCTCACCAACATGCCATAGAAGAATGCTGCTGTATTTTAGTGGGACAGCCAGCAACCACAATAATATTTATTGCTATATATTGGGGAAAAGAGAATATTTGCACGCAAAAAGATCTTTTGCTAGATTAAAAGGGACAGTTTCTCTTATCCGAGACTGGGGAGTTCAGTAGGATGCTCCTTATTGCTTAGGCCCAGTTTACATTCAGGGAAACCCCCAACTTAGCTACTGGTGGTCAGAAACTGCTGTAGATGCAGTGTACTCATCTATGTGTACACATGGATACACCAGGGTTTGCACCATTTTAGCTAATCAAGGTTTAGCTTTGGTTACTTTAATAGGGCTTGCCCTTATCTACCTTTAGGGCTTGTCTATGCTCATCACCATGACTGTATTTAATTATGTTCACAATAACTAAGTCAACTAAACACAAGTCAATGCAGCCCCATTTGTGTTTAACAGGCTTGCTCTTATCCCCCATATGCACATATAATGTTGCATTGTGTTAGCAACAACGTCTTCTGGACATGCATCCCAGAGTTCCTACCACAGCTCCAAACAGTAGTACAGCTACACTGGTAGCTGACAAGGAGTAACATTTTCAGAAGTGTCTAAGCGAACTTGAGCTTGCAGCCTAAGTCCCATATTGACTTTTGACGAGACTTAGGCTCTTAAAGGTCAGGCTTTTAAAGGTATTTCAGTGCCTAAAGATGCAGATATGCACTTAGTAAAATTTTCAGAAGTGGCTAGGTGTCCAATTCCCATTAAAATCAATGAAAGTTAGGTTCCCAAATCTAAGCCCTTTCATGAATCCCACTAAGTGTCTATATTCATCTTTAAGTACTGACATAATCTTTAAAAATCTGGCCCTCAGTGAAAAGACACTTTTCAAATTGGAACTTATGCTCCTAGGTCACTTAGATGCTTTAAAAATTTGCACTGAAGGTTTTCTGAAGACAGGCTTCAAAAAAGACACCCCCCTCAGTGATGGAAAGTTCCTGGAGTAGAAACAGCACCTAAATCCTGTATAGCTATTACAAGTGAAACACAGCAATGGTTGCCAAAAACAAACAAACAAACAAACAAACAAACAAAAAAGCTTACGAGGAAAGTACCAGACCTGATAACTGAAATCATGATGATTTTTTGCTTGTTAACTTTAGCAAGGCTTTTAAAACACTTAGGTTTTCTTAGATTAGAGATCAAAGAGTTTTAAAATTTCTCATAAATAGAAGGCTTCCCAACCCCTACCCAATCCCATTTCCCCATAGACACGGGCTGAGTCCCTCTCTTCAGGTAGTCACATTTTGTTCACCTACTCACCTGATGCAGCATATTGGCAACACACTTTGTTCTGCAGTGTGGGCAGGTTCTCTCTTCAACACTAGCTTTATGACACCTACTTTAATTTGCTCCCTTCATCGCATGTCATGGTCATCATAAAGGCAGAAATATCCCACATAAATAAAAGTATATACAGTATAAACAAATATATTCAGCTGGTCCTTATCTAGCTAACATTCAAGTTTAATATTAGAACCAGTCATTAAAGCTATTGATTTTTTCCAGTCTATGTTATGGACTACATTTTCAAGGAAGGAGACAATCAATGCATCTTCAAAAGATGCATCCCTTGTGTCTGGATCTCTCATAAGCAAGTATTTTCATGTACATATTGGGTAGAGAGACACACAATTTCTCAAGGTGTGTGCTAATACTGGTTTGCACTCAAATGTGAGATTCTCTGGAGAAATTCACCTTCCAAAAATCATGCACACTCATTATGCCAGAAATAGATATTTGAAAACGGAGACCCAGATCCTCAGCTGCTGTATATCAGTGTACAACCATGGCCAATAGAGACATGTTGCTTTCCACCAGCTGTGCTTCTGGTGCAGTGCTAATAATAAATTCCCAAACAACTAGAAGTATAAATTTTAAATAAAGATTAAATGCGCGCGTGTGTGTGTGTGTGTGTATGAAAGTGACAAGTAATTTTAGGTAGATCAAATTCTGGGTGAGCAACTTGTGACACCTTAAAGGGTGTTGAATACACATTCTCTGAACACCTTTTAAGGCATCTCAAATTGAGAACCAAACAAATTATTAATCACTTTGGAAAATCTTTGTCCCATCTCTCAGATACCCTGTTACACTAGACATTAAGGCTCTAATTCAGCAAAGCTTCCTTATGTAGGAAAACATATATTTAAAATCCATTGACTTTTATGAGACTTAAGCCCTTGCTTAAGTGCTTTGCTGACTCAGGGCCTACACAAACAAACACCCTTTGACACTCCACAATACGATTTTAAGTCTTGTAATTTATAACATTGGCTGTTTCTTTCATGGTGTGTTTCAGCCATGAGTGCACCAGCCTATCTAACTCACTGTGGGAATATACCCTGTCTGCTATTCTCAGGACATATTTGTGACTTTGGTCAAAGTCAGGATATTTTATTTCATTTAAGACAGCAATGTCACTCATTTATTAAATGAGTTACATCAGAAGTACCTTGGCTCTCACTAGTGGCATTAAAGCAGTAATTGAGGAAAAAGTCCTGAGTTGCAGCTTTTGTCATTAAAATATAAATGGCATACACATAATGGGGCAAATTCTCTGCTGATGTAAATATCTGAAGTTCCATTGACTTCAATGGGTGCTAGGTCTATTTACAACAGCAGAACATTTAGCCCAAAATGTTCATCTTAATTGGATTGGATTTTATTAAACACAAAAGACCTTTCAACCTTTTAGGTCGCTTTGGCAGAAAATTGATGGTGGTCTGGGCTTAATTATAACAGAGTGTCTGACATAAAGAAGATGATATCAAATCATTGTATGTCTCTGTTAACTAATGAGATAGAGCAGATACATTTACTCCTCTCTCTTGACTTTAGTCAGATGTTGGGATGAATTTTTTAAAGCAACTGCTAAAGTAAATAAAAGTGAAGAGTTGACTGATAAGGCCATCCCTGAAGAAATCCTCTAGAAATATCAGTCTGGCTGGAACGTCACTTACAGATGTGACCCAAATTAGGAATAATAGCGAAACCTCTCTTTCCAGTGGGAAATTAAGCTCTCATCAATCTACCATGAGTTTAATAGAGACAGGAGGCGGACTGGCTACATTGCAAACAAATAACTTTTAAGGGGAGATGACAAAACTGTTGGCAAACCTAGATCTTCAGACAGATGTCAATACTAGCAGAGGTTAATTTAGTGTCTACAGAGATTGCACCCTTTTTTAAATTGTAGACCATCTCAATTATGTCCTGAGATAAAGAACTGATAGTACCTATGGCATATGATGTAAACCATTGCTGCTGTGTTACTACTCCAAAACTTTGATTGGGAGAGGACTATTACATACATTTAGAATTATGTAAGCAAGCAGGTTCTCTATGTGGAAAAAAATATTCTGTCAACTTTTTTTTTAAATGTAAAGCCAGCATTTCATCTACAATTATTAAATGTAGTTATGGTCTCAAAAAGTTATGAAGTAAAAGTTGTAATGAACAGATCTCTTCCCTAGGGTACTCACAGGCATTGCTGCTTACTTTAATCATTAAAATAAGTTGTAATATTTTTACTATTACTATTTTTACTATTTTTCTCAGCTCCTAGCTCTTCAAAGATAACAATAGACGGAATAGCAGAAGGTGATAGTGAATGGTTTTCCACTGGGGAGACAAGTGTGTATTTTGTCCCCAAACCTTTTCAACATATACCCTGAATTTATTATGAGACAAGCCTTGGTAGATTTTGACCAAATGGAAGGAGCTGGGATTTCCATTGATGGACAACCTGTGAACTGACTTCAGATACCAGATTTTTTCCAGCATATTATGTCACCAATATTCGGACATGAATAAACAGATTAACTTGTAGAGCCAATATAGCTAAAAGGAAATGAGCTGGACTATTTTGATTCCTGCATCACCAACAGACTTGTTCACTATGTTCCAGTTGCAGAATCTGTATTATTGGTGATGATAACTGAGCCAAAACGAACACAGCTTGACTTCAGATCCTAGGCTGAGCTTGCAGATGCGTATTAGAAAACACATCTCAGATTCTCTGGGTTACTCTTGTGATGCAGAGGAGATCTAATCCAGCCCTGCCTTCCTTGCTAGGGACATTCCTAGCATAGGGAGTACACAGCAGGTGCACCATTGTGCAGGGAGCAAAAGTATCTCGAGTACATTTCAGCTATGCTCAGTTAGAAGATGGTGCCTTAGAGACAGTTGCCAACTGAAGCAAGTTAGACCAGCAACCAGGCTGCTCTAATGTGCAACGGGGCCATGACTGGGTCAAAGAATCAGGGACTTGTAATTAGATCTGTGATTGCTCCAACTTTGTTGTGCCTAGTGGAAACTGAGTGGAGTAAAAGAATCTAGCCCTTGTCTTTTCAGTTTATACTAGTAATCTGAACACATTTTTTATGGGAGTCATGGAAAGGCAATAAATATGCAACCATTATTTTTGCAGAGAAATGGTACTTCTACTTTTCATTATTTTATATAACATTCTGTAAGCTTTTCTATTATGCTCTTCACCCTGTAAACATTAATTATTTTATCCTCATAACATTAGGAGGTATTATTCCTTTTATTCCATTTATAGAAGAATGCAAAGTGTAATTGCTCTACCAATATGATTAAAGCGTTCACAATCTGGCCACAGCCTGCCCAAAATCACACAAAGTGCCGGGGTCAGAACCTAGATTTTCTGAACCCTAGGTCAGTGTCTCATCCACATCATTCATCTACTGTGCTCCAGAATGTTTTCCCCTCCTCTTTTTTACTGACAGATTTTTCAAGGGAAATATCTTAGGCCCTGTTTTATGTTAAAAGAGGTAAACATAAAGCCAGATTTGGCTTTAGGTTAACAAACAATGCTGGAATATTTCTAGTAACAGATAAAGAGATCTTACACAGGAGCTCACTTTATGCACCCACTTGCTCAGAAGGTTTGTGTGTAAGCTGCAGTATTTTCAGTGTGGTATATTTAAAAAGAGGAGGCTGCTTGGCACTTCATAAATAATCTTGATTAATGGACAAATCGTTCTCATCTAAAATACGGTTACTTTATTAAGAAGAGTGAGTAATCTAATCTTATTCTTTATTCTGTGAAATCACTCATGTGTGACCCATTACCATCCCACTAACACAGAATGTAGCTTGAATACCAGAGAATTATTCCCACCATATTGCTTATCACAGAACAGGAAAATAGGTATATGGTGCATTTTCTTGTTTTGTCATTCCGGTTGGTAATTTATTGACAAGGACAATATGTTTATGCATCTCTCTCTGTGTGTGTTTTAATTCTAATTACCTTCCTTTTACCTACATCATCATTCAGGATGGCCAGTGTTTGAACTTGTAGCCTGTTCTTCATCACAGGTACAAAAAGTACTATGTTGCAGTAGAATTTTAAAACAAGAAGGAAGTATAAGAATATGTATCTAAATAAATATATGATATTAAAGCAAAGAAGCATGGCCGTGCTTTAAGATACAGAATTGAGTGTCTGAAGAGCTACATTTGACTCTCAGCTCTGCCACAGTCACTCTGTCTGAATTTGGGAAAGTCACATACACGTCACTGAAGCCAATAGGAGAGAATACTCATTCAGGGAAGAGTTTGCAGTATGGGATCTACAACTATGTGCCAGTCTCCTATGATAAAATACCACTCTATTGAATTCAATGGGAGTTTTGCACTTAATTTTTCAATGTTTCTAAGGTGCGTTGACATCTTCTGATAGAAAATACTATATGTATACATAAAGTATTACAATAGAAAAGTGTGTGGCCTAGTGGTTAGGTGGGAAGTTTGAGAGTCAGACTCTGTCTAGGTTACATTTCCAGATTTGCCACTGACTTGCTGGCCCAGAAACAACATTTCTGCTTTACAAAAAAGTCAAGTTTTTGAGAGTTGTTTTTCCTTCTGATGGAGAAGGAAACTGAGCCCCTTTTGTGAAATAACATATCAGAGAGTAGCCAGTAGGTGAGGGCACTCCCCTGGGGTATGGAAGATCCATGTTAAAGTTCCTACTCTGCCTCACTTGGAGTGGAGACTTGAACCTGAGTCTCCTATGCCCCAGGTGAGTGCCCAAACTACGAAGTTATAGAGTCAGTCTCTCCAGTTAGAGCTGTTCCACCTTGTATAAACAATAAGCTAGTCATTGGGCCACAGAATGACTGACTCCAACTCAGGTAGAGAAGATACTTGAGGCTGGATCTGTGAGTATCCTAACCAGAAGGCATTTGGCTAGTCTGGGCTGCACTCTCACCAGAAAGTCCACCCGTGACCAGTAGAAACCTTCCCAACAAAATTTTAATCAAAACTGATGTTTCCTCAAAAAGTTTTGATTTCAACAAATTGGCATTTTCTAACACACACAAAAAAATCTTTTGTTGAAAAATCCCCGACCAACTTTATTGGTTAATGCTTTTTTTACATACCATTTCAAAACAGACAGAATTCTGCATAGTAATTTAGACCTCGATCTGGTCAGTTGCTGTGATGCAACAGAGCCCAGCATCCACACGAAAAACACTGAACAAGATTGGGGCTGTATTATGTGGCTAAGGGGTTCTGAAGTTCTTGTTTACTCAAAGCTCATATAATTCCTCAATTTTTCCAAAAAAGGAATGTACTTGGTAAAGGAATACATTGCCAACATGCAAAATGGAAAAGGCAGTAGAAAATGAACCTGCTAAATGAATTGATGGTGAATGAATAATGTTTGGTACATCTAATTAAAATATATTTCACCAAACACGAGATCCCGCTCAAGTATTTGCTCAAATAATACTATTCTGATATAATAAAGGTTTTAAGCAGATCTCCAAACTATTATTCACTTACTTCTGCAAAAATATCATTAAACTCTATAAGAATATATGGAACAGACAGGACCTTGGTGGGTCTTAGCATAAAAATGGATGCATCACACATTGCAGTGGATTTTGTCTAACTGTTCTAATCATAACAGCAGTAAGAGACTCAGTTATTTATTCAAAACAACTTAAAAGTAACTCTAAAGGCCCCAGTGTGATGTTTTCTCTTCAAATTTCCATAAAATGTTGATAAGAGTGGAATCAAACTAGTTAGTTATCAGTCTTTTCGTTGGCTTAATGTGAATAAGAATGTACTGTTCATAATTACTTGAAAGGAAACAAATTATCTTTAAGAGGAAAACCATAGGTAGAAATTACAGAAATTAGATGTGTAGACTGTTCTTAGCAAAAATTAGTACATGTTACTTAACTTGTTGTCTATTAAAAAGAATATATAGGTACATGAATAGCAAACATGCACTTGCAGGAGCATGGAACAGATGACTTAACAGACATTTTACATCTCTGATGTCTATGAAGTAAACTACAGGTTAACCATCTTTTCACAGCAGTAGCTCCAAGTTTGAGTTCTTAGAAATTCATTGGCAGCTGGGAAAGTAGAGTGGTGCTCATTTTCATTAACCCACCCTCAAAACTAGGGCTTTGAAGTTAAAAACATAAAACAAAACTATTCAAAAATCTCGTGTAAAATGTTAGTTCATTGAGATCATTAAGCACATGCTTGACTTTAAGCATAAGCTTCACAGGGACATAAGTACCTGTCTACATGCTATGCTGAACAGGAATGGACTTAAATATATGTATAAGTGTTTTTCTAAATTGGGGCCTGAACCTTTTGTGAAAATGGAAAGTGAAACACTTTGCTTCCTCTAGATAGACATCCAGTTATAGAAATGAATTTCATGGTTTGCTGAAGAACTTTGTGCTAAAGCTTTTCCCCAATCTCCCTATTATTTGCCCAATTAATTAAAGAGCATCCAGCCATAGATCAATTGGCTGAATGAAAAAAACAAAACAAGTGCCAGATCCTTAGCTGCTGTAAACTGGCATTGCTCCAGTGCTACTGTGATGCATTACACACTTGAGGTTCTGAACCAGTAAGTCACTTTGAGTGAAATTCATTCATCGCATATACATAACTGGTATTTGGGCTTCATATGGGTGGAGAGTAGTGTGACTGAGATGGTGTAATCTACCCTCACAGCCATGGGGCAGGGTGTTGGGGTAAAGCTGCCAACATCTCTGCCTTTGCGAGGCCTTCACTGCAGCCCCCATCAGAAGAGATTGAATATGAATAGCAAGAACCTACAGGAATTCATCCTGAAAAGATCACTGTCCGTTCCAGTAAGCACATCTGTTAAGTTTTACTGGACAGTAGTTGTGAGTAGGGGTGCTGAGTACAGCAGTTGTCGTCCAGCTGTACCCCTTCTCTGTCCCACCACACACCCTTGAACATAGTGTTCCTGTGAATAGGCTTCCTCCAGATAGGAAGCAGTGGGGATGATGAGACATTGACTCTCCTTCTTCTGACATATTATGTCCATTATAGTATGCTTTTCACTATTTTCATCTCCCTCGCACACTTAACAAGTTGAAAGCAGAGTATGCCCTTTGCCTTTACGGCACTGGAGATGGTGATTCAATAAGACATGAACCATGAAACCATCACTCATACTTGGCCTGTTAATTGGAAAACTAGATCATTAAAAATCCTATTAAATGAAAAATAAATAATAACCTTAGCAACACCATAACCCACCAGGACACTTAGGATCTTACCAATTTGTTGTACTTTTTCTTCTACAAACACAGATGGCCTGACTTTATCCCTCAGAGGCACTGGTGGACAAAAATAGTGCAGTACGCTGCAGATGCTTTAGTATTTATATTACAGTAACAACAAAAGGAGCTGACACACATTACCACCCCCTGGCATTAGTCACTGTAGAAACAGTGACTACCCTGAACAGTTTGCTATCTAAATAGTTGAAACAGACAAGGAGTAGGAAAAAGGAATGATCATCGCCTTTAAGAGAAGGGAGAACCATGACACAGAGAGATTAAGTGGCTTACTTAACATCACACAGGAAATCTGGGGCAAAGATGGGCACTTAACCCAGATCTTCTGAAAGAGTCCCAGGCTGAACTACAAAACCATCTTTGCACCCTTATTCCCAGGAAGAAAAAGAAGTGGGGTTAGCTGACCAAGAATCAGCTGCTCACTGTAAATATCTTCTCATTCCCCCACAGGTTATATCATGGCTATGTTCTCTCATGGTGGTGAAGACACAGGACTGTGTGTGTAATGAATCCAAAAGTAGATCTTTAATTAGGCTGCTTGACAATACCACAGCTCCTTCTGGGTTTCTGGCTCTCAGACTGCCTAGCAGCCTGTGTGCCTCATAAGTGGGTTGACTGATGTACACTTACCAGGTCGCTGCCATACAGGCAAAGTCTGGGTACCACAATAATATACTTGGGCATAATCTTTATCATCTATGAATATTGTAAGTTATAAATATTCACATTAAATGTATCCATGCCACCGAACATACACACAGTAAATGTAATCTGTGGTAGAGATCACATTGTTTGACCATGCTAGAAGAAAGACAGGTGACAATGAATGTGGTAGGCTGCAACTTTATTCAGGGAGCTCCTGGCAACAAATTGGACAGTGCAGGTCATGATCTTTTCCTTAATCATTTCCACACAATCCCCAACCAGGTCCCAGATATCCGACTTCTGGGACCCTGCCACTCTTCCCTTGTATGAGGTGAAAGGGGACTATAAAGAGATGGGGATCAACTTCCTACTGTTCCAGATGTAAGAGCTGCAAACCAACATCCTCAGCTCCCTTAAAGAGAGTTAGGAAAAGGTGGGGGTTGGCTCTCCATTGTATGAACTGTAAGATCCCATAATCCTCCTTCCTCAGCTCTCTTAAGGGATGCTTTCCTTCAAATCCAATTCATCCATTAACCATAACCTTTCCATACTGAATACCTGCACTGGACAACTGCCAAAAGTATTATGTACTAAATTGCACTGTTATAACCTAACCCCACTCTACTCCTGCTGTGGGGAAGGGGAAAAACCCATCCAACCTCAGCAATGAGGGAAATAGTCCTGCCCAGCCTCCCAAGGAAAAGAGCAACTAGCATAATGCCTACAGCAGAACAAGAGGGGACCTGGTTCCGCTGCCAGGTTCATGGGTGCTGCCAGCATGATCCTGGTAAAAGATGACCTTTCCAGGGCCGCATGGGGTATAAATACTGCCACTCTGTTTCCGCTCTTCCAGTTAGCAGGAATGGTAGTGCAGCAACTTCTCAGACCTGGCCCCAACTGCTTCCAATGCGCTTTCTGTGCATTCCTGTAAACTTTCCCCCTTTTCTCCACCCATTTAGAGAGGCAGTACCCTTCTTCTTCCAGCTAGACCTTCCTACATAAATGTTGCGATGGACACTTTGTGTCTTGTTCTACATTACAATATACCTTCTCAAAACACACATGTTTTCTAGCTCCTTCCTTCATGTTTTTTGTTAGTTTTTGCAATTTCCTTTTGGGACAAATATCAACAAGCAGTGATCATATTTACCTGTAACCATCAATCTATTCTTGGAAAATCTATGGGCAATAGGAAGCTATGCAATTCCCTCACTTTCCAATGATCAGTGGGATTCGTTTGTAATGAACAGATTAGCTGTTCTTTAATCATTGTCCATTGTTTCAGTGTGTGAGAGAATTTCACAGCTCGTTGACTGTGTTGACTCGTAATCTGCATGGAGGAAACAATGTTGGAGCTCATCAAATGTAATCAGCTAGTAATTGAAAGGAAATAAAAATTTACAATTATATGGCACCTTTCAACCACACAGGATTACAAAGCGCATTACAAGTGCTGCATGCCAGAAACACTTGACAATCTCCAAAGTGCATTCACCTCAAGGGTAGAATTCAGCAGCTATTTTATGGCAGCATACGCAGCAAGAATTACAGTAAAGATGCAAATAATTTTACTTACCAAAGAGAAATTACAGGGAATTTAGGCATTACAAAATGTACATACCACTCTGAAATTCAGCCAAACAACTAGGAATAATAGCTAGTTAGTCAAGACCTTAAATAATTTCTCTTTTATCCAGCAGGGCTTTTCTCAACATCATGGTGTAGGATTTGTTCAGAACTGATCATCATTTCCACTTCTTCACTCCTGTAGCAGTTACACACATGATCATGCATGAACCTGCTTAACTGCTTGACCTAATAAAACCACAATCCAAGATGGTATAGCTGAAGAAATACACTTTGGCATAGATTTTACAAAGCTGACTGGTGATTTGGGTGTCCAAACATGAAGGGCTTTAAAGGGACCTAATTTTTAGAAAGCACTGAGCAACCAGCCCCTGAAAATCTAGCCCCAACTTGAGCATTCAAAATAGTTACTTTTAAATGTTTAGTCCTCTCTTCCTTGACATAAATACCTTTAATTTTGTGCATTTTCCTCCATGACTGTTTCATGCTGATCATGTCGTAAAATATACCATAGGAAACTTAATACTTGTTTATACTACAAGAGAGTCAAAATACTTCAAAATATACAATCCACCATATTGAATACAAGGAAACAATAAGAAAATCTGATCAACTTCTTCTTTACATGCTGGAAAATATATCTGCACTTTACTTTTGGCAAAAGATGTCTTATCACAGGGAATCCCACTCTACTGTCCTCAGCTTATGCAGAAAGCATGTTATATGAATCTGCTATGGAAAAATACGTGATTGCAATGTTACTGGAGCTGTGTTGGTCCTAGAATGTCAGAGACACAAGGCGGGTGAGGGAATAACTTTTATTGGACCAACTTCTGCTGGTGAGAGAGACAAGCTTTCAAGCTACTCTGAAGAAGAGCTCTGTGTAGCTTGAAACCTTGCCTCTTTCACCAACAGAATTTGGTCCAATAAAACATAGTTTTCTCACCTACTTTGCCTCTGTCATGGAGAAATGCTAACTAACAATCTAACTCTAAGGCCTAATCTACACTAGGGGGGAGGGTGAGATTGATCTAAGATACGCAACTTCAGGTACAAGAATAGCGTAGCTGAAGTCGACGTATCTTCGATCAAATTAAAATTACTTACTTCGCATCCTCGCGGTGCTCTGCGGCTCCCCCATTGACTTTGTTTCCGCCTCTCACCAAGCTGGAGCTCAGCAGTTGATAGGAGAGCGATCGGGGATCGATTTATCATGTCTACACTACATGCGATAAATCGATCCCCGATAGATCGATCACTACCTGCCGATCCGGCGGATAGTGTAGACGTACCCTAAGCCAGTATGGGATGTTTGGCTTAGAACTGATGGATTCCAATGACATCCAAGAAAAAGTTGTCTTTCACATATATATTCCTTGTGTAAGAAGGATGCTTTTTTGGAAGGAATCCACCCATACTTTGTAAAGTCTCCCCTTGAAAACATTGACTGCACCAGGTGTCATTTTTCAGTGGTTAAGTTAATATACTATGCCAGCCTGATTCCAGCACTGAACTCTCTAAGATTTATTTGGATACTGGTGTGCATTTAATATAAAGTATTCCCACTTCTGTCTAACAAGTTGCCTTTTTTTTTTTAACTGAAGCGCATGACCAGCATATGGTCTTTGCTGGTTTCTATAAAGTCTGTTTAGTTCTACTGATTTCCTCAAACAATTTATGAGAGAAGATCACATTCCCAAGCCAATGGAGATAGCTCCTTTTTAAGTAACTTACTTGATATGCTAGAACCATAATAAATATCTATGTAGCCAAGACGCTCATAGCAAGCGCAAGTCATATTAGACAGTCTAAATACTGCTTGCCACATCTGGCCTACATTTTCTTCTCTATCGAGGAAGGGAAAATAAAGGCTTTTGCCTATTTCTTACTATGTTACTTGTGTGTGGACTCAGTTGTTATTAGTGCTGTAAGCAAATAATGGCCTGGGTATGGGTCTATAATTATTCTTAATTACTTATATTATGGTAGTGCTTAGAGCTCCAGTTGTGTTAGGAGCTTCATAATGCTAGTTGATGCACAAACACATAACGAAAGACTGCCCCGAACCAAAGCCTCAGATCTGTAAAGAAGTTTAGGTGTTGCTGTGCTCAGTATTGTGACGATTAACTGATTTAGGAGCCTATCTCATTTTGAAAAGCACTAAATCCCATCAACTGTCAATGCAATTTTGGCCCCTATTGCCTAAATTTCTTTTGAAAATGAGATTTAGGCCCCTAGATACCTACCTAAATACCTTTCAAAACCTGGGACAAAGTGCTTACAATTTAATAAACAAGACAGACAAAAGGTGAGAGGGAAAACATGCACAGAGACAAGAAAAGGCTTGCCAAGATCACACAGCTGATAATATTACCCAGGTCTTCTGACTCACTGTCCAGTGCCCTCTCCACACTTCACATTTTTACAACATCTCTCTTGGGTCTTGAATGACTGAGTTAGCCAACACCTAACCTCAATGTTCAGTATGGTCTGCTGCAAATCATGGGGTAGTATATTTAATTCTCAGATAAAAACTATATTAAAGTGGAGTACATCTCAGTAACTAATGGTTTAAAACATCACACAGATATTGTAATCATCCCCCAACAAGCATTATCAATCCATGAAAATCAGAGTTAAGGTTCAATTAAAAAAAAACAAAAACAAATGAAAATACACTTTAAAAGCCCCCCAAACAATTTTATTCTACCCAGTAGTGATACTATGCAATAACAATACAATTAGGATTCATGCATACTATGTTTGTAGCCCCTGATTAAAACTGCAACTTAATATAAACACACATTGCATTCCCCACCCTCCATTTTTCTTGTCCTCAGGGTGTCACTACAGGTTGGAGTTAAGACTACATAAACTGCTAGGGACTCTCATCTTTCCTGAGGGCAATTGGCTTCATTTGCATTGGTATTAGTGAGAAGCCATATTGAAAATGGTCATCTTTGCTAAGTAGTGCTGTAGACTTAGTCCCATTGAAAATAAAGGAAATGGCAGCCATTTTGAAAGAGGGCAATTCTTCATGGCATCCTCTATAGAAGAACATTATCCTTCTTGAAGAAGAAACTTCCACTTATGAAGAATGACAGTAATAAAGTTACTAAGTATCCTAAAAAAATATTCTTCAACTGTCGTCTATGTACAAGATTTCAATAAGTATCTATAGACGTTTCAATGGTCTGCAATATTCTGTTATTAAGAGTGTTAGGATACAAAAGATTTGAAACCAAATTTCTTAAATGCTTAATTTTAAAATTAATTTTAACTAATTAACCAATTTACTTGTAAGATCTCAAAAAATATTCTATACTCGGAGAACAAGTACTGTAATTTTGGAACACATATGCTGTATTCTTTATATCTAACAAAGTGGCTGAATTCTGACTTTAGGTGCAAAACTCTTCTGTTAAACCAATGGGGTGGCAGGATCATGCTGAGTTAGTTTTCCTTTTTGGGGCGGGTGTTTCACACAGCAACAGGGAGAGAAAAACTTTAGAAAAAAATATAGGAAACAGCATATACAACAACAAACTTAGCAGAGGGACTAAGGGGAAGATGTAATACCTGCAGCTTCTTTTAACTCAGCTTCTGAAATGGACTAGATTTCAAATTGACCGTATCCCTTTTAACCAATGTTATATAACTTGCAATTATCCACTTTCTTAGAGCAAATTTAAATGTGGTGCTGAAGCTAATTTTTTTTCAGATTCCCAGCTAGCATATGAGAAAAATATGGACTAGTCTGCAAGGCTGAAGAACAGTGGCCAGAAGCACTTTGTTGCCCTTGACCTTGTCTGAAAGCTAAATTTCCAGAGACCCATTTCATTCTGAGAACTTCTGAGCAAAAATGCATTAACAATGAGTTCTGGTCTATATCATCCTGCAATACCACTCATCTTGCAAAGGAATGAAAACAAATAGCTTTCTTGCATAATCTACAATGCCATTTTCTTTTTGTTCCCATGGTCTTTGGTCTTGGTTAATATGCTTATCAGAAAAACATTGGAATGTCACCAGCTTTGCTTGAAAGAAGTAATAGTACATCTTAAAAAAAATTACAAAGCATGTCTAGGTTTCTCTCCATCATTTAGATATTGTTTTAGTAATTAGAATATACATGTATTAATTAACCTGCTAATACCATAGCTGACAAATGAGCAAGGGAATTTATTATTAGAATTGTTCACTAGAGGTGCATATGGCCCATACATATATTCCCCCTGTGGGGTTTGCAAGAAATACATAAATAGAAAAGTCCATCTGGAATCATGATCCTTTGCGATGAACTCAGTGAGCCAAAGATGGGAGAAAGATCCTACTCATGCACTATTCACTAAGGGGATCACAGAGTGAAGGGTAACATGGAATCTTAACAGGAAAAAAAAATGAATATCCAATGTACTAGATAGCAACAGACATGGAAGAAAAGAGCACAGTGATATAGAGAAAAAACTAGAACATTATGCATGTAGGCTCCCATGAAGACTTGTCATACTAAGAGGAAAATGGAACTGTGACAAAGTATCACTTTGGTCCCAATACTGCAGATCAGGGACAGCAAGCCTTTGACATGTGTGCCCAAAGTCATACAAGATGCCTCTTCTGCTGGTGCATGGATGCTGACCTAGTTTCAAGGCAGGTTGTGTTAGAAGCAGAGGTAGTTGAGGCAGGATGCTGCTTTCCCTACTCTCCAATTCCTTCAAAAAGTGCTAACTGTGAAGCTGGTCTGTGTGGCTGCAAGAGGAAGATTATGGGCATTTGTACATGTGGAGGGAGAAAAAAACAAAATGAAGTGAGGTGGCAGGAGGTTTGAATGAGGGAAAAGAGTGGACACATGAAGAAAGAAGGAAAAGCAGAAAGAAGATAGATTAAGAGACAAAGTATCAAACTGTCCACTACACAGGCTATTACATAAAGGCCCAGGAAAATCATTGCACTTGTGGAGTTTCCTTTGCATTCTTCCACTGGGAAAAAATGTGGTTTGATCCGCCCATCCCCATGCAAATGTAGCAGGCTCCCACTCACTTTTTCCCATGCTGATTGCACACTTCACTGAAGAAGAAAGCATGTAAAGGCATGGTCTAGATAATACTTAGTCCTGCCGTGAGTGCAGGGGACTAGACTAGATGACTTCTCAAGGTCCCTTCCAGTTCTATGATTCTATGATAAACTCATGCTGCAGGGTCAGAATTAACGTCCTGATCCTGTACCATTCTAGTCAACTCAATTTTTTCCAAAGCCTACTGAATTCCTGTGGGGCTGGTGGTATATAGTGCCACAGAGTAACAATCCCCTCAGAAGCCTGGCCTCTCAGCAGTCCGCCCCTTTCTGGACTCCAGATTCCAAACTGCATCACGAGAGGAGCTTTCACAAGAGAGGAGGTGGGGGAAAAATGATACCACAAAGATGACACTTCTCTGTTCCATCCTTTGTCTCAACATGCTTCCATTTTGTCCCTTCCCCCAATACTGGAACACTTCAGCCCTCAGAGGTTAACACTGCCACTTAAGGCCATGCTTTGATCACTTGATGGCTTCAAGTTCCTTGGGTATTAGCCTCAGACTTGAGACACCTTGGTTCAAAAGACTTCCTGTGTGACCTTGGGAAAGTCACTGTGTCTCAATTACCCATCTGTAAAATGGGGATAATAGTACCAGGGTGTTGTGAGCATAAATACATTAAAGATGGTGACAGGCTGAGATACTGCAGTGATGGAGCCAAATAAGTACCTAAGATAGATAGAAGGCTGAGTTAGATCTTTCACCTAACTCAACTTTACTTTCTAAAGGAAAAATGAGGAAGATTCTGGGAAAACTCTAGAGCATATTCATAAATTAAGACAAGGCACAACTGGACACTGAACATGTCCAACATTTGGGGTAATGTGCACTGTAGATTCATGAGCCTGTCCCAGGGTTAGTACTGTTTGTGCATGATGATGTGATCAACATTAAAAAATAGAGGTTATTGTTCCACTGTATCCATATGTTTGAGCTTTAATTGGAACTGTGCCTGGATTGGGCTGTTATGGAAGCTGAGCATGTAGCTATATTTTCCCCTTCCTTCAGAGTCCGTTCCTATGGAGCATTTATATCATCTCGTCTACTAAGGCAGCTTTTTCAAGCCAATATCTAAGAATAAGAAATGACAGGCAGTGCATTTCCAGATGATTATTATATACCTTGGGTGGTATTCTAAGGCAAAACACTGAAAACTTTCCTTTCAGTGTCTTTTTGTTATTATGAAATGGAATTTATAAATCAAACTAAAGAGAAAAAAAGAAAGTCAGATCCCTTTACTTACAGGGTGTTATTGACATGGCCATGACATCATTGACAGCCAATTAGAAAGCTCCATCTATGTTCAGACTTTTAAAGCCATTTCCTAATTTACAGTATAGGGAGAATTTTGCCTTCTAACCATGCACCAACATTGTAGGGATAATCTACACAGGACACTTTAGTTAATTAATTCTCAAGTATTATCAACTAATATGAATACCCAGTATGCAGGTGTGATCTTTTTTGCTTTCACACTGTGAAGTGTTCAGCATTTTAATACAATTAAGTAAAGACGAAAAAATCCCTGGCAATGGACAATTAGGGCTCGATCTTACTCCCATGGAAGTCAATGATGGAACTCTCATTGACTTCAATGCAACATGATCACTCCTTTACTTAGACCTCTGCTGAATGTATGCACTATGGTTTTAATGGAAATACATTAGGTCCCATCTATCGTTGGTGACTTTTTAGTTACTTTTTGCTTAATCAAATAACTGGCAGTAGGTTCCGACAACATTGTTGCTAATCAAAAACAACCTAATGGGCTGATGAATGACCATATAAGGTCTCTTCCATTTTGCTGCATATAAACAAAGTCATTTATCCATTATTTCGTTCATCCCTTTGGTATGTGATTTCAGTTTTCTTTTTTTCATCTGTTCAGATATATCTATATCTATCTGCTATTTATTAAAGTTTTGTTATTCTCCAGATCCCTTAAATATAGAATGGAGAAAAAAATCAAAGTTAAATTGCTTACTGTCACTTTTCTTCTCTAGCAACAATAATGCAAAAATAAGACATCCTGAACATAACAAGATCACTAATCACCACACTTTCTTGGCTGATTCATCATTAAAAATTAGTCTTATGTACCAGCATTCCACACACGCACACAGCTTTCTCTGAGTAGCCTTCTGTCCTGAACTTACCCAACACAAAGATTGCTTTTCTTCATTTCTATTTGCACTCTGGGATCAGATAAAAGAATTGGAAGACTAGACCATTTCACTTTTTAAATTTACATTCAAATATCCCCATGGGCACATTCCCCTCACTCTTTCAATATGAAAGGTCAAACAGAACTGCTCCCTTAGGTTTGTGACATGTAACTTTTCCATCTGGATAACCTAAAATTAGATTTGTAGACTGCAACCTCATTGAACCAAAACAAATTATGCTAAGGCAAAACTGTGTTTGTTTTGGTCTCCACAAACATTACACAAGACTCATCTTACTGCAAAGTTAGGTTCATATGGGTACCAGCCACAACTAATCCACAAGTTCAGCACCAACAGAACCTAATCCTTCTCAGGAGACAAAGTTGTCTTTTTGTGGCCTTTGCCTTTCTCTTCTGTCTCTTCTCCCACAGTCTGCACAGGACATGGCATTTGTAATGATATCTGGGTTAGCTCACACACTATATTCAAGATGGTAGATGCATTTTCCCCTAATTCAGCCACCTAGGACTCCAATGTAGTGCTTTTCTAAACATACAGTAGCTTCACAGCTATTTGACCATAGCAAAGATTCTAAACTTTGCACATGCTTTTCTTGATGAAGACTGCATGGGGCAGATCCTCAGGTGATGTAATTGTCAGACGTTCATTGACCTCAGGCTTTTCAAAGACTCAGCAACACAGCTGTGTAATGCTAGAATGGGGGTGATTTAGGATTCGATTTCAGAGAGACTGTATGTGTATAGTCTTAGGCTAATTCTACTAATTTTTGCTCTACCTGGTCATTGCACAAAAGCGCATGGGTATTCTTCTTTTGATTCTTTATATTAAGAACAGACGAACAAACAAGATAAACCCTTGGGATACTCAGCTAATGCATGACAACTCCTACGGGTATCTTTTCACAAAATGTGGAATTCAGTACATTTATCAGACACACATTTCTTTCCCAAGGGATCTTGGCAAAAAGGGTCAAAACATAACAGAATCCTTTCATTCAAAAGGTATATCTAAAATATTATTGAAAGGACATCAAAACAACCAAACAATGTCATCGTATACAGTTTGAAAACCAAAAAGATTTAAGTTATGTAGTACAACAATTCACAAAGAAGATCATTGGAAAAATAACATTTCCTTAGCAAAGAACTTGGGTTCTATTAAGCTCAGATGAAAATTTGTTTTTCAAATTTTGGGGGGGTAGAGTAAATTTAATTGGGAAAATGATAAACTAGTAGCTTTCAATTTAGCCTCGCATATAGGATTAAATCCAGGAACCTGGCACTCAGCCCAAGTACTCTGGGCTGTCAGATAGGCAGCAGAAGGAAATGGAATCCTCCCTCCAGACCTTCGAGTATCCCCAGAGATACTCCAATAGCTGAAGTATTCTTGTGTAGTCACAAAGTGTCACTGTCTGTGGGAAGAAGAGCACAGGACATGGATAGCCTCTAACAACTTTCCATTCAGCACTGCTTCCACTTATCAGCTGTGCACTGCTAGGGAGGGAGCCCCTATGCAGGTTTCTGTGCAGCACAGGTGGTATGTACACACTAGGTAGCCCCTCAAATAAGTTCCCTCCTGCCAGGAGAATCTATTTAGTTTTGGAAGTGGAGGGAAAGATTTCATAATGCTGGTTTTTCTCAACACTTGTCTACCCGTCTAGTCTTGGAACTGGTGTATCGTGCTATTTTGAACAATGTCACTTCAGGAAATACCTCAGCTCAGAGCAATATTTAGGTGATCAGTGTCATTATCAGCAGGTCAACATATATTATAGAGACAAACACACACCCATATAGACATTACCCTCAAAGGTACAAGTTCCAGGGTAGTGATGTAATTCTAGTGATATCATCTCAAATCCAATATCTGACATACCTGCAGTCAGGTTAGTATTTTGGTGGGATTTGTTAGGAGACAAACTAGTAATAGGAATTACCTCTTCATCCCTAGTAATCCCACTGCCAAACCACTTGTTTGGGGAGTAAAATTTCTGAAGAGGAAAACCAAAATGAGACGCATTATTTGAGTTTCTCTTTTGATCTTAGGTCCATTTAGTGTTGTTCAAGATTTGCAGTATAAAATGCTGTTAAGTTCACAAATAATATGAAACTAAGTGGTCTAAGTGATAGAGTTGAACAGAAGCACTCAACATTTTTCAGAAGGCTGCTGTCTGAAATGAATGGGGTTTTGAATATACAGCGTAGAATGATTTATAATTATCTGAAACATGCTTAAACATTTGGAGTGCTCCAATAATGTTGAATCACTCCACCATATTTATACTTGAATAGTCTTCAACATAACTTCCGAATCAAAGACTTTTGAAATATTTCAATCACTAAATTTTCAAGTGATTGAGAGTTTGAGGGCATAACCAGTGTAAAATATGTAACATTAAAATTATTAGTATTATAAATTTCATGAAGTAGTTATATTAACATAGAACTGATCAAGATTTAAGATACAACATACTATAGGATAACTTTCTGTAATAATATCACTGTGAAAGTAAGCAAATGTAACCATTTCAGTTCAAGAAATAACGATGAGACAGAAAGGATGGATACTTCTGCGGTTAAGACACTGCACTGGGATTCAAAAGATCTGAGTTTAGTTCCTGGGTTTTCCACAGACTTTCTATGTAATCTTATGTTTACTTACTTAATCTCTCTCTCTGTCCTACTCCGTGAATAGTCTCATTGATTGAAACAAGATTGTGCTGGGTAAGGTACTACTCAGTGTGGTGTGGCCAAACCTACTCCTAAATGATCACCAAGGGAAAGGCATATGGGACATGTTAACAGTCTACAACATTAGAAGGGCATGAATACAAAATATGAACAGGATGGCGTGAGGGGATAAGATGGAATAACTAGCAATCATGGGATGACACGAGTAAAGGGAAAATTAAGTCTTAATGTAAGAAAAATTCCTTGACATTGAGAACTAACACTTTGTGAGCCTTACAATTTTATGTATCCCAAAAGAAAGGATGGCCTCATTTTTAAAAGGAAATTACATTCAGTGGAATTTGCCCTGATGTGCAAGTGGTTCCCAGTAAGATAAGAGGACTGTTAAACCTCAACTGGTGTACTGGGTTGTAGTGGAAATCTCTTGAGAAGTTTACAACTAGGCTAGACTAGAGAACACACTGTGGAGAAGAATCCTGAACTGGGTCAATGCACTCTCAAGCATGAGAGAAGGAGCAGAGGGGCTTTGCAGCAGCTGGAATCAATAGGAAGAATTGTCTGAATCATCCAGGAATCCTTGTAGGGACTCCCAGGCAACCCATAGTGCACCACACTCGAAGGGAGTACAGCATAGTCCCTGCACTATGTTGGGTAGGTCTGTTCACCAGTATGAAAATAAAGAGAAAGTCCTTCTCTGCTGCCCTTCACTCACTCATGGAGGTGTGGGGCAGGATAGAAGGGACAGAGACAGAACTATGTTCCCCAGTGGGAAGGGGATAAGAAATGGTAAACATCTTTGCCTTATTAGAGTGCTGTCCAGAATCTGGTTTATTGTGAAATGGGAGCAAATTTTCAATAATCATAATGATTCTTTGCCATATTTAAAGAAACTGATGGAGATACCACATCAGCGTGGAGGAAGGACAGATTTTTTTAAATATCTTCATCATTTCCTGTTTTTTCTTCATTCTTGCATTCACTAACTACTAATGAAACGTCAATTAATTCAGATTAGTAAATTAATTCTGCTTGCAGCTGAGCTCTGACCCCACCATCAATGCTCCGTGGCCAAGTCACTTTGAATACTATGGCTAGAGGTCCATCATATGGGATAGTAACTGGGATTAATGCTGGGCTAGATAACTATTGTAATCTTAACAAAAGGCTCTGACTTTGCAAAATGGGTTGCAAATGGAACTGAGTGAAATTTGGGAAGTGATTGATCCATCTGGTCATGATTATTCTTTTCTTGAGCCTGCCCATAGAGAGTCACTAAACACGTTTTCTGTTTTCAGTTTCTCACACGATATTTAATGTTCTTGTTAGATGGATCCACAATATTTTTCTTTCCAACAATACTCCTAAATATAATTCATATTTACGTATTCAAACATATCCAATTTCTGCATTATACAGACAACATGCACTGAGAGAGCAATCAACATTGTGATTTGTAAAATCCTGTATGGTGGCGGGGAATGAAATGGGTTTTGGGTCAGGCCCAATGTGAGTAAGGAGAGTCAGAATCTATCCCTTAGCATTTTAGGGCCTGATTGCGACTCCTCATGCACAATGGTGATCTGTTATTAACCTCAGCAGTCCCATTAACTTTTCAGTGGGACTGCTTACGTCAGTTATTGCTCACCAATATGGAGGAAATGAAGTCAGGATGAGTCACAATCTGACGCTTAAGCATTTCTTTACAGTCACGAATTAACACATTTTTTAAATAAAGTTTTGGGGGATAATCTTGCCTAAGAAAGGGGAAGAGTTCAGGTCTTCTCATTAGAACATCTACAATGACTCAGAATTTCCCAATTTCTGCCAGTTTTAATCTCAGTTTTATGTTCCATTAATTGGCTGCAGTATTTTTAATTAAATTTTATTTTTTAGATTCCATAAAGGGATGAAGAATTTATTTTTCATGCTTTCATTTGGATGAGAGCCAATCTTACTGTATGAAAGCACTGAATGAGTTGTGCAAAATAGGACCACCCAACATTTGTCTATATTAATTTGGCAGTCAGTTTTATATTCCTCTGCTATACTCTGTTAGGAAATTTATACCGAATACATGGGTGGAGTGGGATAGAATCCTTCCTGTTTGCTTAATCACATCCAGGGCTGAGCGATGATCTGCTTTGTCTAGTTCTCTCCATTACTCTTGCTAAAATTAACTCACATCTGACATTATAGCATACGTTCAATATTATGTAGGTAGTCTGTTCTATATTTGGCTTATTCAGTCATAAATCCTGGCGTGCCCTCCTAAATAAAAAAAGAGAGAAGAGAAGTAGAATTTTGAGAAAACTTTCTCATATAAAGTGAAACTGGCAAAAGACTTTCTGCCTGGCTTGTAAAGGAGCTAAAATAATCCTCTTTCTTAGATGAAGGCTTGTGAGCTTTAGTGAAAGATCATCTTTGCAAGTGAATATGCTTCTATATTTTGCAGAAAGAAAATTTCTTCAATGCATCAGAGAAAGGAGTTTAAAGTCAAAGAGTAATTTATGCTCATGTGGGCCCCAATCCAGAAAAGTGTAGGTGTAACTGTAGACTTATGAGTATATAACAGCCAACACACAAGGGAATGAACCAGGATCTTCAGAGCTAAAAGCATGACTCTTTTACAGCTGGAGCAGAAACTAGAGAGTCAGATGCTGTAACAGACTCACATCCTCTGTGGAATGGACAGAGGTGGACACATGGCACATGCTCAACAGTGAGTTACATATGTCCTCTGGCCAGAGAAAGTTTGCCCCAAGCATTTGAGGTCCATAGAAATCTGAACCCCAGCTGAGCCCCCACTTATGTGATGGCTGCCATCTTGGTTGACACAAGAGATTGAACTAGAGTCCTCCAGAGCTGCCTCTGTGGATCAGGAACACTGGCCAGGGTCTTATAAGTAGTCAATTTGAAGTAGTCCCAATCAAAGAGACTACTCACATGCTGAAGAGCTTTGTGAGACCAGAACTTCATACATTTTGCAAGCATCCATACCCACTCCACCCCATTCCAACAGCCTGGTGTTGTAGACCTGGAAGGGCTAAATCTAAAAATAAAAATGTGAAAAGAGCAAAGACTTTCTCTGCAATAACTTACACCACCCTGTATTTCTGTAGATTCTTGTCATCCTACAGTTTAGTGGCATTACCCAAACCATCTCTTCAACTGGTAAATTGCCAGGGATAAAGTTCTATTTCAACTTTCAAAAGCCACTGCAGCATCAATGAGCCAGAACAAACTACTTGTTTAATTAGAAAATTAATTCCAGTTGTGTTTATATGCTAATTACAATAATTATTAAAATAGGGCTCAGTATATACAAAAATACTCAAAGTTCACTGAGTCATGTGATTGATAACTACAAAGGTGTGGTGTTTAGATTTTGCTTGTAATTATTAGAATTGGGAGCACTGGCTGTTGGGAGTCTGAAAGGACAGGAAACAGGAAGAAGGGGGGAGGAGTTGAGGAGGCAGAGTGAGAGTTACAGACGTTGCAGCAGCATCTTGGTAAAGACGTTTCTACTTTAAAAACAAAGTCCCGTTGAAGTTTGTTAGTACCTTGCCTGGTTGATACAACTTTTTGGTGACGAGGATGGATCTTCTGCCTCTGACCCCACCTGCACCCTTTCAGCAAAGTCCAAGTGAGCCTCCAATTGCTCTTACTGTCCGGATCCATATGTTTGAGACTTATCTGCTTGCAATCAGTGCTACAGAGATTTCATAGAATCATAGAATATCAGGGTTGGAAGGGACCTCAGGAGGTCATCTAGTCCAACCCCCTGTTCAAAGCAGGACCAATTCCCAACTAAATCATCCCAGCCAGGGCTTTTTCAAGCCTGACCTTAAAAATCTCTAAGGAAGGAGATTCCACCACCTTCCTAGGTAACCCATTCCAGTGCTTCACCACCCTCCTAGTGAAAAAGTTTTCCTAATATCCAACGTAAACTCCCCACTGCAACTTGAAACCATACTCCTTGTTCTGTCATCAGGTACCACTGAGAACAGTCTAGAATCAATCTCTTTGAACCCTTTCAGGTAGCTGAAAGCAGCTATCAAATCCCCCCTATTCTTCTCTTCTGCAGACTAAACTATCCCAGTTCACTCCAGCCTCTCTTCATAGGTCATGTGCTCCAGCCCCCGCTGGACTCTTTCCAGTTTTTCACATCCTTCTTGTAGTGTGGGCCCAAAACTCGGACACAGTACTCCAGATGAGGCCTCACCAACGTTGAGTGAGGGGAATGATCACGTCCCTTGATCTGCTAGCAATGCCCCTACTTATACCGCCAAAATGCCATTAGCTTTGTTGGCAACAAGGGCACACTGTTGACTCATATCCAGCTTTTCGTCCACTGTAACCCCTCAGTCCTTTCTGCAGAACTGCTTCCCAGCCATTCAGTCCCTAGTCTGTAACAGTGAATGGTATTCTTCCATCCTAAGTGCAGGACTCTGCACTTGTCCTTGTGACCTTATCAGGTTCTTTTGCCCAATCCTTTAACTTGTCTGGTTCCTCTGTATCCTATCCCTACCCTCCAGCGTATCTACCACTCCTCCCAGTTAGTGTCATCTGCAAACTTGCTGAGGTGGCAGTCACACCCATCCTCCAGATCATTAATGAAGATATGAACAAAACTGGCCCTGACGCTAAGAAGCTGCTCTGCTAATCCACTGCCTTGGCAGAAGGGCAGTGTATATTTTACACTTTCCCCTTGCAGATGATAATATGAGACTGCCCTCACTGCATTAAAGAACTTTATGTGCCAAAAGTGAACGTAGTAGCTAATTGCTACAGATTGCCAGTGTGAGCAGAAACCAGGGAAGACTATATGCAGTATATTGCTTCCCTGAGGAGTCTGATTGTAGCTTGTGACTTTGGGATATGGTAGATGAGATGATTAGAGACAGCTAATTGAAAAAACAACCATGCTTCATGTAAGAGAACACTTACTTCTACAACCACAATATACTATAAAATACAATAATCATTGCTACTCAGATTGAGTCAGCTACAGCTGAAGCCAAAAAATGAGCAGGGATACAGAAGGCACAGTCCAGGCTGTGACTTCTTTGCAGAAAAGTTCACTGTTGCTGCAACAAACAATTGTGGAGGGAAAACTAATGAAAGCCACTGAATTAGCAATTCAAAACACAGTAAAAGCATGCTTTTGCTGTGGATCCTAACAAACCTTGCAAGCTACATAGGATGTCCAGCAAAAGTGCTCAGCGCAATTATTGCAAAAAGGTTGGCATTTGCTAAAGTATGTCGCAGTAGCCAGTTCAATCAACAGTGCATGCAGTTACAATACACGATTCTGTGCTGAGCGTTGACAAAACACTACTGTACATATTCCAGAACAGATAAAGTGCACTGTAAACTTTCTGCCATACCCTTCGGCAAACACAAGTCTATTCAGCTAACGTGGCACTGGCTCAGCAGTATCTATACTACCTGATTCCATCTATTTGCATACTAAAGATGTGCCTCTCACTGAACCCAAATTTCAGTTGGTGTGCTGTTTGAAAAACCATATTTCCTTAGCGGATTTCTAACACCCAACACACCCCATGGGGGGCCTGGCTGCCAGCAATAGTTACTTTTGGTGATTGCTGTGTAACTGCAGAGTTCTACATTGTCCACAAAGGCACTCCTATCCTTGGCAGAGATTTATTGGCTGCTTTAAATCTCAGGGTAGTTAATGGATGAATTGATCTTCCTCAGCAAAGCACTCTTGCAGGACCCAACACCAGGTTGAGGAGAAACTCGGCTGTGCTTATGGGTTTCTGCATAAAGTTAAAATGCAGAATAATGTGATGCCTTACGACAGAAATTACGGCACTTACCATTTTCAGTCAGGGAAGCTGTTTCAGAGGAACTTAGAAAACTTGTTCAAAAAGGACATTATTAAGAGATTAACTCCTCGGAATGTGTTTAACCTATAGTAATGAGGCAGAAGAGGGTAAAGGCATTCACCTTTGTGTGGACTTAAGGGAGCCAAATAAAGCTATTGCGTTTGACAGTCATCCTCTTCCGCACATAAAAGAAGTATTTGCAGAACTCCATGGAGCAAAGACGTTTTCTACTCTTGACTGCAAAGTGCATACCACCAGGTTATGTTGCATGAAGATAGAAGAGACCTCACAGCATTTATTACACAAGAGACTATTTTGTTTAAACGTGTTCCATGTGGTCTCGCATCAGCCCCAAGTGCCTTCCAAAAAATGATGTCATTGATTCTGAAGAATCAACATGGAGTTCAGTGCTATTTGGATGATATTATCTTGTTTGGAAATACCAGTGAGGAGCATGACAATAACCTGCAGTCTGTATTAAACTGCATCACCAAACCAGGCCTCAAGCTCAATAGGTTCAAATGCAAATTTAGATAAAATGAACTGTTCTTTCTGGGGCATACAATTTCATAGGCTGGACTAAAACCTGATCCAGATCATATCCTGGCAATTTCGAATGCTCCACCTCCAACAGATTTGCAAACTTTATGTTCCTTCTTGGGTCTTACCTCCTGGTATGCAAAATTCATTCCCAATTATGCTTCTGTCATTGAACCATTATGAGAATTACTACAGAGAAGGTATCAGAGGGGTAGCCGTGTTAGTCTGGATCTGTAAATTGTGACAAAGAATCCTGTGGCACCTTACAGACTAACAGAAGTATGGAGTAACATAAGCTTTCATGGGTGAATACCCACTTTGTCAGACACATGGCATGACGAAAGTTTATGCTCCAATACTTCTGTTAGTCAATAAGGTGCCACAGGACTCTTTGTCACTTACTACATAGAAGTTCAACCTTAGTGTGGACAACAGATGCACAGGCTAGATTTGAAATGATGAAAGACTTGATTGTACATAGTCCAGTACTTGCACTGTTCAGTCCTGCATTGCCCACAATTGTAACTACTGATGCTTCTGATTATGGACTTGGGGCTGTCCTCACACAACTTCATGAGGACAACACAGAGAGGAACATAAGAATGGCCGTACCAGGTCAGTCCAAAGGTCCATCTAGCCCTGTATCCTGTCTACCGACAGTGGCCCATGCCAGGTGACGTAGAGGGAGTGAACCTAGCAGGCAATGATCAAGTGATCTCTCTCCTGCCATCCATCTCCATCCTCTGACAAACAGAGGCTAGGGACACCATTCCTTACCCATCCTGGCTAATAGCCATTAATGGACTTAACCACCATGAATTTATCCAGTTCTTTTTAAACACTGTTACATGACTTGTCCTAGCCATGGTCGACAACTGTGAGGGTAAGAAGGTCTCCACAAGTTGGCCTTGTGCACAAAGTGTGAAACGAAGTAACTTCACCCTTTAATTTGTTTTAACCTGCTAGCTATTAATTAATACATGTTGCCATTTGCCTTTAAGGACAACTCAAGTAAACTGGAAAGAAACATATTCTACAAGTCAAAAAGAAAATACTTGCTATGTGTCAATGGGCTATTGAAAATGGAGAAACTGTAACTCTGTGGGGCCCCATCTGTATCAAGTATGTGCACACGATCAACAGACCTTATGACAATGTATGTTATCACACATGAAACCGTCTATCGAAAAGACCTGGCTGAAGAAAGCCAGGATCTACTCGTATTGCTAGATGGTCTGCAAGACTACTCTCTTTCAGTTATGAACTGGAATATAAGCCTGGAAACAAAAATGTGGTAGCTGATTGCCTTTCTCACCTGCCTTTGCCTTCACCAGATGGTCGACCGGAGGATGAAGATGTAGTAGTTGCACTTATTACAAGCACTCTTACTGCAGTTACAAGAGAACAATTTCAAGCTGCTTGTTCAGCGTGTCCAATTCAACAAAAACTATGGGAATTTCTGACAAAGACATGGCCCAGCAACCGTAAAAACCCTGACCCAGTTTTGCTGCCTTATTTTAGAGTTCAGGAGAACTTTCTTTGCTTGATGTCTCTGTGCTACAAGGTACACACCGGATACTTGTGCCAGAAGAATTACAGTCAAAACTCATACACCTGGCACACGATACTCATCTAGGAATTGTCAGAACCAAACAATGACTACGAGATCTGTATTGGTGGCCAGGGATGGAAGCATTCATAAAATCCTGAAGCACTCATAAAATCCTGTGTCACTTGCCAAATGCATGATAAGACAGCAGTGACATGTACCCCTCCATTACAGCCTGTTTGTCTTCCTGAATCTGCATGGGAAAAAGTGGTGATTGACATTGTAGGACCCTTTGCTACTGCTCCAATTCACTGCCATTACGCCATCACTTTAATAAACTGTTTCAGTAAATGGCCTGAGGTAGTGTTTACATCGCAAATCTCTTCTGCTACAGTAATTAAATTCCTCTCTTCAGTTTTTAGCAGGGAAGGTAACCCCAAAGAACTGATTTCAGATAATGGTAGTCAATTTACTTCCCTGGAGTTTGAAACTTTTCTAGCAGAGAGGAATATGTTACATAGAAGGTCATCCCTATATTACCCTCAAGCCAATGGGGAAATCAAATGGTTTAACAGAAGTTTGAAAAAGAGTTTGCAAACGACTAAACTGGAAGGGCGATTGTGGATACCCTTCACTACTGATTTCTTGCAAGCATACTGGGCTACACAACATGCCACAATGCAAAGATCACCTGCAGAGTTACTGTATCGGAAACAGATGAATACTAAACTGAACATTGCTGGATTGTTAAAGGCACAACCTGAGTCCCCAGCCAAGGATGATGTGAGAAAAGAACAGAACCAAGCAGAGTATAAGGTTTTCACAGACAAGCGGTGGGGTGTTAAGGAACCAAAGTCTGAGTGTGGTTCCTTCGTTGGAATATGAAAACCTGGAATTTTATGCAAAGGGGACCATAAATTCACAGCTCCTCTATTGAGAGCTAATGGGTGTTATCTCAGAGGTGGCTGCACTTCAGGGGTTGGTGAATGGATTACGTTTTGAAACATGCTTTTGGGATGAAAAGTAATATATAAAATATTTTTCTTCTCCACAAATCCTTTCCCCCTGCAACTAGATTGATAGCACAAGACATAGGGCCAGATTTATTTCTGCATGGAATATCCACAGGTGTAGACCATGAAAGACAGCCAGAGAAAGGTAAAGGGTGTGAGATGGCAAGGATACAAAGGAAACACTGTCCCCTTACACTAGAGACCTGTCAGAGAGACCCAGAAAGAAGGCAGCACTAGCTGACAATGGTATATCAGCAAGGTAGCTAGGAATGTGCTGACTTATGAAGCATCACCTGTCATCCTTTGGAAGTAAGTCCTTGAAGCTCTTGGGACCTTATTGGCACAGGAAGGTATAATTGACTCTTCCTTGTACAAGCACCAGTGCATCTGAGATGGCAGGAAATTTCAATGGAGAGCCCTTCCCCTCGGTGACTACATCCAGAAATCATGAAATCTCTTGACCTGGGAACTGAAATTCCCAAGATTGTCTTCAAGATGGCAGGATAAAGATCTGCTAATCTCTCTCTCCAAAATTTTAACAAATAATTAGCAGACTATAAACACGTCATTGGATAATATAGAGGGGTAGCTATATAACTTGCTAAACAGAAAGAGTTGTTTATAAAAGGCTAACAAAACCACAGGTAATCAAATTTTTTGATGTAGTGACAGTCATCCAGAATCTATATTTATATATCCTTATATCAAATTATTCCATAGCCATAATTTATCTCCTAATTACATAGTTATAGCTGAACAGAACTGAGTCAAAGCCACAGATAATTGCTCCTTTCCTTGGTCAATGATGTTTAAGTAACCAGTTTCATATCATACAAAAACCACAATGAGATTTTCATATGCCAAGGTTCACACTGCCATATACCAAAGCACAGTAGCAAGAGACTAACCAGTGGCTTATTCTGACCTACATAATAAAGTAAGGCATTGTTAGTGTGCGACTTTTATGAAATGATACACACACACACAATTACATCTGAATGGCTGAATAGATTGTTCAGATTATGACTTGATTCTATCATGTGGAACCAGTGGAAAAATCATGGAAAAATGTTTGCCCTCATTGCTGGGAAATGGAAATATTTTGCATTTTTGTAACTATAATATGACATACAATAGTGTAATATGATGGTCTGGAGGGTCCAATTTTAGTAAGCGCAGACTGTTAGGAATGAAACTGAGCATGTAACAGCCTGTTTCATATTTGTTGATGGGACAGCTGATCCTTCCAGAAGTTTCATTTACCCCATGCTGTCTAACCTTATTGCTTGAGAAACTTCAAATATGTGGATTTTCCAATGTGGATGCAGTGTGCATTTATGAATGGCTAGAAATACATCTATTATGGCATGCATCCGACAAAGTGAGTATTCACCCACGAAAGCTCATGCTCCAATACATCTGTTAGTCTATAAGGTGTCACAGGACTCTTCGCTTCTATTATGGAGGGGCACTGGCGGCTGCTGCTCCATAGATAATGCTGAAGCTAGCATCCCCTTTTTCCGTTATCCATGGCTATGGCTGGAGCTAAATTTACAAAGCCATTTTCACACAACATTTACAAATAGAACAACATATACAAATATTATAAATAAGAACTTACCTGCTGCTTGTGAAGGAGTAAGCATGAAAGGGGGTGGGATATCAGGGAAAATATAGAGGAGCAGAAGTCTGGGAGAAGGTAGGTAGTGGACACTTGGAGAGGGAAGCAGGGGTCCCAAGAGTAATAATCTTTATTTAAAATAAATCCACTCCCATTATGAAACCTGCAAAATGCTCCTATCAAACTCATTTCATAACATCAGACAAATCAATCATTCCAGTTCTACTCCTAACAGTACCCAATGCATCACATCATGATAAAATTTATAGAACTCCTCCACACTGTAACGTAACATATCCTGGGACTATATTCCTTTTGAAATCTTCACTACACCTCTATTTCACAATACCACCCAACACCAGCCACTGGCAGCCCCAATGCCCCATCTCACTCTCACCAAAAAATTACACTTTCTTATACCTTTAAGAAAAACCCAAATATTGAAACATCTGGATTCATGGATTCAGTCAGCTGCACATTGCCATGTGTTATCTTTCATTGTTGTCACCCTGCTCTAGTTATACTGCCCACTCAGATGTAATTTTGTTCCCTTCATTTGTTCTGTAATGGAAATATTCTGATGACTATTGTGATGGACCCAGGCCAGTGCGATACAGGAGTCTGGTCCTATGGGCATCCAGCGGGGGTGGGCGGGCGAAGCCCGCCCACTTCTAATGGACCTCCCCACAGCCTAA
>NC_133772.1:48516326-48552674 GCF_003597395.2 Chelonoidis abingdonii
GCCCCCTGACTGGAAGTGAGCTCCTTTTTTAAATCAGGTGCCCTGATTAGCCTGCCCTTGATTGCTGCAGGTGTTCTATCAGCTTGTCTGCCTGAATTGGTTCTCAGCAGGTTCCTGATTAACTCTAATGCAGTCCCCTGCTCTGGTCCCTCAGGGAACAGAATCCCCTGCCTTCTCCTGGGAGCCAGTTAAAGTAAGCTCCTCTCCCTTCCAAACCGCTCCGTTGTGAGGAAAGAGGGAGTGGGCTGCTGCTGCCTGCTGCTGTTCCTGCTGGGGCTGGGCTCGCTGCTGCTGCTGCTGCTACTGTTCCTGCTTCTGCTGCTCCCCTGGGTGGGGCTAGGAACCAAACCACCGCCACCTCTCTCTGCTATCTGCTACTGGCTGGCTAGTAAGATTCCCCCCTCGTTCCTGCTGTTTACTCCATCTACAGCCCTTGAGGGAGGGGGTGCTTGGCCTGCTTCCCAGAGAGGGGGGAGTGAGGGACCACGCGGCTCTTGTTTGCTGAGGAAGCTTCTGAGTGGGGTCCCTCCTGGCCTGGACACCAGACCACCACACTGGAGCTCTGGGGCTGCTGTGGCACGAGTTTGCTTTGGTCTCAAGAGTGCGTAGTTGCTGCATAGCCAGTACGCGGAGGAGAGAAGAGAGTAGAACGAATGTTATCGCGAAGGGGTGAGGAATCGCGCGGTAGCCTGTCCTAAGAACGGTGACCAAAAAGTGGTACATGGATCACCGATCTCTACCTGGTGGAGGGAGGATCCTACCCTGGCAGACATGCTGCCAGTACTGTCCAGTCAGTTCTTACACTTTGAAGCCAAAGCTCCAATGCGGATCTCCTTCGAGTGGTTTGGGGGAGTTTAAATTTTTTGTGATTCTGTCTGTGGTCCTGGGATCACAAAACATCTTTCCATTTTCCCCCAGTGGCTGCTCCAAGCGGCAGTGTTGAAGCCTCTCGAGGCGCGCGGAGCCCATCTCCTTCGCCCCGGTCCATCCTGTGTTCCGCTCATCTGCCGCCCTTCCCCCACCCCAAGGCCCACCTCCCACCGCTCCACCTCCTTGCCCGCCTCGCCGCCTCCCACTCCCTGCCACCCTCCCATCTTAAACACCACCCGCTCCTGCGGACACCCCCATCCTTTCGCGGGGTCGCGCTCATGTCTCAAGTCTACAGGCGCGCCCATTCTTGCTCCCGCCCCACTAGACCCGGCTGCGTTCCTCTTCTCATGCAGCTTCTGCTGCTGCTGAATCCAGTTCTGTTTCTGGCGGGCATGGCAGGGAGGGACGGCCGGGGGCAAGGGGGACCGGAGTTGAAGTCCAGCAGGAGCGAATGGAGTGCCAGACCAAAGAGGTAGAACTTGCAAGACCCCCTGGAGCGGACACCCAGTTATGAGAAACCGCTGCTGGTATATGCTCACAGATGGGATATACAGAACCTCAATGGTGGGGCCGACCGCACCAGAGAGAATACTTTAGAGATGCGCATGCATATTTTAATGCTGCCACAATTGGTATGCCATGGAGAGGAGTGAGCACTTCCAAGTGCACCAATCTTTGGGCTACATTCACCTCCTGCCTCTCACAAGCCAGACATACCAGAAATGGATAGCATGGGAGGAAGCGATCAGTTATTCTAAATGTAATTATAGAAAAGTAATAGCAAAGAGCTCATCTATCAGGGACCATAGTTCAAGGCATTGTCTTCACTTATTTCAGGGTTTCTGTCCTTGAGAATAAAAACACTGTCTTTATCTTGGGAACTCAGCGACTAGTTTAAGCAGAATTTACAAGCCAATCGGCTTTGTGAAGGAGAGGGGCACCGAGGGCGGTCTAGGGGCGGCCCGGGCGGGAGCAGGCGCCAAGCGCGTCCGCTTGGCCGGCCTGGCATCGCTACCGCCGGGGGCACTCCTGCCGGTCAGCCGGGAGGGTGGCAGGCAGTGCGCCTGTTGTGGGCGGCATGCCAATGCGGAGGGATACCACTGATCCCAGCAGCTCTCCGAGGACCCTCCTGCAGGCGTGTTGGTGGGAGCCCGTGGGACCAGCGGACCCTCTGCAAGGCACTACCTGGCGGGAGGTCCGAGCCGAATAGCCCACGCGGACAGAGACAGCAGAGCGCTGCCCGGCAGCATAGGCGCTGTGCTGGGGGCAACGAAGAAATGTCTAGAAGCCGCCGACCCGGGGTGTGAAGTGCAATGAGGTATAGCCCACGGGAACACAGTGGAACAGTGGGTACTAGTTATGCCTCAATTCAGAAGAGTAGAGTTGGGCCTCACTCTTTGGAGGAAGAATTAAATTACAAAAAAAGCGAAAAATTCAAGAGCGATGTTTATGTTCTGAAGCAGAGAGCATCCATACACATATTTAGGACGCGAATGTGGGCATTGACGTCCTGAGAGTCTTTAGATTGAAGTAACATATAAACTTTCCCTCGAGTTTCCCTGTGTAGACAAAGCCCTCAAGTACAGTCATGACCAGTGCCGAAAGAGTCCCTCCTTACACTGCTCAGCGGAGGTGAGCCAAACACTGAGCACATGAGAAGGCAAGCAGAAATTATAACACCAAATAAGTAACAATTGCCAAAAGCACAATAAAGTATATATGTCAGCAAAGCTTACCCCCTCAACTCACTATGCGCCCCGCCAGACCGGCCCTGCCGCTCCACAATCACTGATTTCAATGGAGATGCAGGAAGGACCTCTGGGGAGGGCAGAGAGCGAGGGCATGGCAAAGAGCACATCACAGAGGAAGGAGGAAGCGGGAAAGGGGTGGAGGCGGAGGGGGCAGGGGCCTGTGGGCAGGGAACGGCAGGAGGTTGAAGAACAGTTGAAGCATCCCTGGTAACCGCTGGAAAGTTGAGACGCCTGTAGATCCAGCCCCCGGGTCGGCTAGTGACAAGGAGCTGCATATTAACTTCTGAAGAGCCGGCATGATGGTTCGCAGAGCCACAGGGTTGGCGAACCTACTGCCCTTATGTGCTCCAAGAAAACAAGTTGGAAATAAGTCTACGGAGAAATGGATGCAAATGAATTTCCCACTCGCCTGAGTGATGGCCTATCTGTGTGGCCTTCTGACATCGCGTCATGCTTCTGTTTTCCCTGTACACAGCGGGCCATAGAGGCCTCACTGGGAGGGCACGCTATAAGAACCAGGAGTACTCTGTGACACCCTTTAGAGGACAGACAATTTATTGTGCAGCATCAGCTTTAGAGTTATATAGAGTTTACAACAAACCTCGCAGAACTGCTATTGGGGAGAATGAGGCAGAATCAGGATCCTTGAACTGGGGTTTCCCTCCTGCCTCCTCTCCCTCCTTACAGACTTGTTATTTGTAGAGACTGCAGTCCGGCTAAGGTGGGCGGGCGCAGGTTGTCCTACCCTTTTTTAAGAATTGCAGCAGAGTTGTTATTAGTTTTCTTTACTGGCCTGTTTATTTGTTTGGAGTTTTAGCCAGGTCGCAGAACTGATGCAGGGGGCCGAGTATGGGCCCCCGAAAACCCCCCCTCCTCCAGGAGTAGAAGGAATGAGAGATGCTTGGTGCGCAGAGCAAGCTAGTGGCAAGGCACATAAAATGAATGAAGCACAGGAGACCCGCAATGAAGCTTCAGAAGTACATTCACCAACGGCTAAAATAGGTATTTTGTCGTTGCCAAACCCCTAGGAGAATGATGGCAAATTTTCCAAGAGTTCATGTTGTTCTTAATTTTGTTCGCAACAACCCGAAGAGTGGGGAAACTTCCAGAATATATGTTCCCAATAAAAAGTGGAAACCCCAATTGTAAATGAGTCGCAACTCTTTGCAGCCCCACTCTACGCCTGAAAAACCGAGCCATCCTAAGCTACTCGCTTTCTCCTATAACTTTGAATTATTAAAGTTTCTTTTTTTTCCCCCTGGCTGCCTTAAACGGGGAAGACTGATGAATCAGGCATTCTCGAGCTACCAGGCTATCACTCCGCCCTGCCAACAAGCGGTACATGTGATTGCCGTTCTGATGTTGCCATATCTGGTATACTGGTGATCAGATTATTGTGACTGCATACGTGGACGTGTTCCCTAGTTGTCCTACACAGATGTAAACTTGTTGGGCCACACTATAAAACATCTCTTGCAAAGGAGACATTTCCTTATTGGCCATCGGGGGGGGGAGCCAGAGGAGAGGAAGTGTGTGAGAGGAGCTGGGAGCAAGAAGCACAAGGATCTGAGAGTGAGAGGGTGTGCTGCTGGAGGACTAAGGAGTACAAGCATTATCAGACACTAGGAGGAAGATCCTGTGGTGAGGATAAAGAAAGTGTTTGGAGGAGGCCTGACCCGGTGCTCTGTGCTGTGTGGTGGTGTGGTTGGCTCCAGCCAGGCAGCATGGCTGCCTGTCCTGGCACTCTGGGCACAGCGACTGTAGCACCACCAGCCACCAGTGCTCCAGACATGGTAAGAGGGCAGGGAGGGTTGGATAGAGGGCATGGGAGTTTGGGGTGGTAGTCGGTGTGTGTGCGTGGACAGGGGTTGGGGCAGTCTGAGGAAGAGGAACAGGGAGGTTGAATGGGGACAGGGATCCTAGGGGGCAGTCAGGAAGGAGAGGGGGTTGGATAGGGCAGTGGGGGGCAGTTGGGGCAGGAGTTCCAGGGATGGTCAGGGAGAAGGGGTGGTTGGATGGGGCAGGGGTCCCGGGGGAGCAGTCAGGAATGAGAGGAGGGGTTGGATGGTGTGGTGGTGGGCAGGCAGGGGTGGGGTTTAGGGCCTGTCAGAGGATGGGTGGGTTGGATGGGGCAAGAGTCCTGGGGGAGACTGTCAGGGGGTGAGAAACAGGAGGGGTCGGATGGGGGTGGGGCAGGGCCATGCCTGGCTGTTTGGGAAGGCACAGCATCTGCTAACCAACCCTCCATACAATTTTGGAAACCTTATGCAGCCTCAGGCCAAAAATTTTGCCCGCTCCTGATCTAAGGCCTTGTCTGCACACAAAGCAGTACTGCTTTAGTTACAGTACAACATTCCTAGTGTGGATGTAGTTAGCTGTAGGTTTGAAAGTGCTTATACCATATGAGAATGAGAATCTTCATTCCAATGGCATAACTGCATTCAGACTAGGGGGTTGTACACTTTTAATTATTTCAGGGAAAAAAAACCCACCACTAACTGCAATAGTTATAGTGGTACCATGGCACCACAGACCAGGCCTACAAAAGTACCTATCAACCCAGCTCATAACCTTGTCCCTTTATATTTGGGTGGGTATGAGTTATCGGAGAGATGAAGAGTTAACTCTCTGTCTTTTGGATCCTGTGGGATGGAAAATATAACCAGTCATACATGATCTGTTTACCCATGGTCTCCTGCACTGAATCACAACCAACAGTATAGGAGAAGAGGAGATACCAGGGATGATGATGGTTATAAATGATCTCATGAAAAGATGATAGGCTTCATAAACCCAGCGAGTGGTGCCATATTACTAGTCCCTTGACTATTGAAGGCAAAAGCCTAACACTCTAGGCAGATGGAAGTTGAGTGATGATATTTCATATCAACTTCAGTTGAAGTCAAATAGTCAAGGATGGTAAGCAAACATCTTTTATGCATGTGTTATTACTTATGGCCTCTCCTTAGCCATGGTCTCTTTGGCAGACTTCCTATTTTAATTTACAGATGATTCTTGGAGTATTGGATTCCTATAACACAGTATAGAACACACATCTCTTTATAATGATCTCCCTTTCACCCACACAGCAGAAGTTGGCTGAAAGGAGGATCAAACATTTCTCAAATTTTTTCCCCTCCATTTTCCCTGATGACAATTTCAGCATTAGTACTTTTTGCGGGGCAGCAAATTAGTTAGTGCTAGTGAACACCTGATCTGAATTTGGGAGGCTAATTAGCAGGACATTTACAGATAGATTTGAGTAGCACATATTTTCAGTTCATCAACTTAAATATTTAAGTGAACAGTTGAGTGAAATCATATTCAGAGGTAAGGGAATGGAATGCAGGATAAAAATCCCAACCATCTTCAATCATGTATTAATGTTTTACAGTGGGTGCCATTAAAAATGAGTGCTCATCTCAACATGATAGTTCATCTTGGTTTATGTGATTCTCCTGTACTCAGAATGCAAAATATCAGTTAACTTAGGTATTTCAAGTGGTAAATATCCATGTGTAATCGTATCCAATGTATATTTGTTTCTGCACAGTTATGCACTGATCATTTTTACTAACTCCTTCGGCTTTTTAATAGATACTGTACTTCCCATTATTTTCTATTCATGGGCTACAGTACTACTCCAGATGAGTACAGGAGGCAGAATCAGGCCTGAGACAAGAGTTTAACTTCTACAAATATTAACAGGAGTTGCATCTGAGTACTATAAACAGAATAACCACCCAATACGATTTAGGGAAAGAATTTACAAATGCATCTATATTGTGGTATACAACTGTCAATAAAAACATGGAGAAAAGCTCATTGGGTTTCCTGTTCTTCTTCCATTGTAAGATTTCCGGTTCTCTTAGTAAACTACTAAATCATGACATTTGGTAGCTTGCTTTCAGCATTTCTTGATGTTTTCTATGAATGATATGACCTTGTTAGAGGAATACATTTTGCTCGCATTCTTGCTATTGCCACAGATAGTAAAATATTAAAATGGAAGACGAAAAAAGGAACATGGGAAATGTAATAAGTCAGAAAACCAAAACTTGCATTTCTGGTGGTCCATATGTTTTATATATTATGAAACCATCATCATAAGCAAATCTAGCTAAGAAATACAATTCACATTCTTACTAAGCTATCCTATATCATTTGTTTACAGTTTCCTTTTCAAAAGCTTTGTTAAATTGAAGACAGAGTGAACAAGTTGAAACAATTCATAAAGACAAAAGAAAGATTTCTATTAAATAATGTCAACATCAAAGGCTACAGTAAGTAATCACCTGCAAAGGGAAAACTGTGAAAGCCTTTTTTGAGGTAGTTAAAAACTGGCAATTATCAATTTCATTTTGACATGAAGGAAGGAATGTAACATGTGTGCTTTAATCTTCTAACATATTTTATAACAAAAAAAATTCCAAACACCTTAAGATACTTTTGGTAACTATTTATGTCTGAACTAGCATGAACAAGATCACCTCTGTGCCTAATATGTTTGCTTCCTGTTTTAGTCTTTATATATACAGATTCTTGAATTCATAACTAGTGGGCAATAAGATGTGATAGTATTCATTATAGCTCTGATTAAGCAAGGTACATAAGCATACGCTTAACTTTAATCACACAAACAGTCTGATTGTTTCAATGGGATTGCTTACATGCTTAAAATTAGGCACTTGTAACTTAAGCATAAGTGGTACTATCCATAGACATGTTCTTAAGTATCTCGATGAGTCAGATTCAAGAGATATGAAATTAAGTGGATTTAAAAAAAACCCAAACTCATAGTTCTAACTGCTAAAATTCTAAGTTCCAGTGTTAGCTATGTATTTTCAATATAATGGGATCAATCCTGAGCTCCAATCCTGGGTTCCAAGGCAGCACAAAGTCATCTGAAAATGACACTAAATGGGCATCTGAGAATTTGCTCATCACATGGAAATCCTCAAATGGCACAAGGCCAGCATTGCCATCTCTTTGCCACCTGCTCCCCCCTCAGCGTAAGCAGCATTTGGGGGATGGGCAAGAGGCAGGCTAGTGGCAGTAGGGAGCAGGGAAGACCATGTTTTTCTGCCGGGTCCTCGGCCATTTCAGCTGCTGACTTCAAGTAGCATAACTTAGAGCACTCTCATATACAGGGCTGTGTAGGACCATCTAAACGTGTAGACATTACACTGTGATCCCTCGGATCACTTTCCAATGTTCTTCTTGAGTTTATATCTCAAAATGTGCATGCAGGAGTCTGGCTGACATTTTGGAGGAGACAAACATCTATAAGAGGTGCACAATCGGTTCCTTTATGTTCTTCTACTGGATGGAAAGAAAACTAAAAAGCAAGTTCCAAATGACCAGAAATCAGTCAGAGCACTACAAAGAGGCTAATGAAAGCTGTGAATGCAAACAGCCATATTGTACCCCCACTTTACATAAACAGACACAATATTTATCAAAGGAAGAATAAAACCTTAATCACCTTTAGCAGACCATTCAACACAGTTCAGATCTTCTTGAAAAACAAATTATATCAAATGGCTTTATTTTCTATAGAGATGTTGCTTTAGTTGCAGTTATATTGGACTGTGCAATGTCTGGCATCTTCAAATATTTTCTTGGTGTCTTCTCATGACTTGTAATCTAGCAACTGGCCTCATCCTTATGGATGTATGAGTTGCAAAAAAAGTGGCCTAAAATGTGGTATGGAAATCTCCATCACTTTATTTGTGGGTAAAGTCCTCACATACCTGTATTTAAAGACCATCATCTACTTTTTGTGTTTCCCACAAGTGGTTGCTTAACAGAGGTTTTAATGATCTGGCTAATTACATGTTTTGTTTTGTTTTGTTGAAGGTAGTGCTGTGTTCATACTGAATGGACCATCTGGGGCTGGAAGTCCACTGTTTAGTCAAGAACAGGTACAGCATACAATACAAAATTCCCTAGCAAGGTGCCTCATCACTCACTTGATGGAGAAACCTCTTGAATTCAGAAGGTACTTCATACTCAATCAGTCCTTGTCCTTTCTACTGAGAGTTCTAAGGAAAGTGTAAATTGTGATGTGGAAGTCTATACCACTAAAAGGGATTTAGGCTGATTTGTTTAGCAGAGGTATACCAGTGATTTGTTGGTCACTAATTTAGGCCAGATTTGAACAAAGGACTCTCAAGGAAAATATTCTGTAGCTCATTAGCATTCCCCTGAGCCATCCCAAGTCAATTGCTTGTTTTAGTGGGATTACTTGAGATTTACTCAGGTGTGAGAGCAAAGTTTAGATAGTGTCTGTACAAGACTCCCCATGCATCTTTGTTAGATGCACCTCTGTTGTGATCTACTTGCACCCTATGCTCTCCTAGCCCTGAGTTTTCAGCACATGCCAACTTTTGCTGAATAATGGAATAGTTTTATGTTGTGACAAAAGTCAATCAGGGACTAAGCTAAGCCCCTCCCTCCATCCCAAGATGACCAGTTTTAACCAAAGCAGTCTGAGAAACCAAGTTTGCAGTACAGCGACTGTCCCATCTCCCCGTGGTAGGTAGTTTTCAAAAGATAGTAATGTAAGAAATAGCTGAAGAATTCTCATACACTCTCTCAGTTCACAAGCTGCTGAATTACACAAACCCAATTTAATAAGCTTTAAGAACCTGATTTTATTTAAAAATCATTTGTGACCAGTCTGCTATGATCTGGGTCAGGAGGCAGCAGTCACTCAATGCTGTCTTATGAACATATTCTAATTTCAACCCGTTTGTATTAAATCCCCTAGTGTAATTACCTTCCCCTTATTTCTTTGCACACTAATTTATTCTCTAAGGATCTACATTTCTATTTTATCATGTATGTGGGATAAAATGGAAAAATACAACAAATCAACATTCCTTAATGTTTAATTCTCCCCCAAATCTAACTCTTATACACAAATCAATGTTGGCTTTGCCAACTCCAATTGCTTTTTATAAACATCTATTTAGGGCAAAATATTACCCAATGCAGCCCTTTCCCCTCCCCATCTTTGTTACCTGTGGACTGGGAGAGATTTGTTTTAGGAAAAAAAACAAAACAAAAACCAAAAACCAACAAAGCAGAGGCAAGGCAACTGCCATGTGTCATGTTCTGTGGATGAGCTGGAGGTGACACACACATCTTGAACAGATGTAACATAAATGGTGTGTCTTTTAAAATATAAAAGTAAGCAGTAACTGCTAGATTTAGGATGAATGGACAGTTGTACAGTTACCATAAGAATAGAGGTCCAAATCCTCAAAAATACATAGGTGCCTAATTCCCAATGGCTTATGAAGCCTAAATACCTTTGAGGATCTGGACCTGAGAGCACAGTACTCTGGCCCTATAAAATTAACAATGCACTAACAAGCACAGTGCTCCTAATTTTTATCAACTCTAGTGCCTTGTCTATCCTGAAGGCCAGTTCTTCATTGATCTGTGTCATTTACAGCAGTGCAGAGTCTGATCACTTTGCACTGATGTAAATGATTGATGCAGGTCATCATAAATAATGCAGACTTACATCACTAGATTATCTGGCATTCTCCACAATTTGGATGCAAAGTGCTTAAGCCAGAATTAGAAAAGCACACAGATGTATTCTAAGTTATTTGACCTACTCTTGGTTTGTGTAATGGCCAGTCATAGATGGAGGAAGACCTTGGGAGGTGTTTATCTACAGAATATGTATCGTATAGCAGGAGCAATGTAGACACCCCCACAGTGTCTTGCCAACGTGCCTTTCCCTCACTTAGAGGGAGAAGAGAGTTCCAGCTCCATGACTACTTAATCCTCAGCCTCTTTGCCAAGACTTCCAGCAAAGCTACCAATTGTCACTCTCTGTTTGTGATTCAAACATTCTTCCTCCAACAATTGGACTAAGACCATCAGCTCTTTTCACATATGCCACTGCACAACTGTCAGATAATAGTCCCTTCTGGTCACTCCTAAAGTAAAGCCAATAGTCACCAGTAAAACAAAAATCAAGTCACAACGATGTCACAAGGCCATTGAAATCACTGGAAAGACTCTTACTGCCTTCAGTGGGCATTGCTCAGGCCCCTACTAAATATTCCATGACATTATTCATAGACTTGATGGTTCCCATATTCAGACACATTGGATTCTTTTGTTAATGCACTGGCTAGATTCTTCACTTTCATTTTTAGGTGAGAGCCCAGTGAGTGAGCATGCTAAGGCTTATTCACAAGTGTCCATACTGCCGGTGAACATTTCCCTGCAACTCTACTTAAGGGTCTCAAGTGTATTTCAGAAAGCTCAGGGTATTAGAGCTTTATATCATTTGAAAGAATCCTTTTACTTTTAGTGCTAAATCAACAAAGCTGTTACAGTCATTTTCAGTCAGACTGTCATCTAGTGGGAATACAAAATTACACTCAGCTGCAAACTATTGACACTCCTCTTAACAAAAAAATGGTTTTAATAAATCTTTACATTAGCCTATGAGACAAAAAAATCTTTACTATGAAATATACAAGTGTATAAGTGTTTTATGAAAGTTTTATTAACTTTACAAAAGAAGAATTGGCAGTGAACCATGAACATCCTGTACTCCTAACACGTGGTTATAAATTACATGTTCTTTCCAATAACATCTGAAAAAGAGACTGTAATTTAAATTTCAAAACCACTTGGCATACCTACTATATAGTGCTGACATGAAGTAAAGGGAGGATCTGGAGAGACTCAAACAAAGAGTGAAAATATAAAGACATCCTTAGCTAAAAAGCTGCTGATGAATACAATTCCTTTCCAGCTGGACAGGGATCAAGTACTTGCTTGTCATATCATTCAATGCACTGTTCAATCAGGGATTCTTCCTTTCAACAAAAAGAAAACTTAAGTGCTGCTAATCATCCCTTGTAGAACTTTATCTTGCAGATACCTTCTTTATGTCAAGATTTTTCAATGACCGTTGCCAATGGTAGAGGGATCAAAGTTGTTATTAAACAAAAATGCAATAATGCCTTTGCTGATGGGAAAAAGCAGCTATCTTGTATTTTCACATGTAAGATTTATGGCTACTAGCGGTTCAATGATATTTAGTGTGAATAAAAAAAAATCCATACAGTCTCTGTCAAGTGTGGATAGGAAGTGTTTGTGCTTTTCATTTCTAGACAAGTACGACTGTTGGACTTATCTTACCATGGTAAATCATAATAAAAAAGGTTGACATATGTCATCTCATGTCACTTGGGTGGGCACTTTAACACTGTGATATACTAAATATTTTTAATGGACCTATTATTTTTCATGCTGTATTGTGAAATATTTTGGAAATAGCGTAAGTGCTTTATAAAGTTTGGAAATGCCTTTAGCAGTCAATACAATACATATAGTTACAAAAAATGAAAAATTTCTGCTAGCAGACTGGAGAAGTAATTACGTGCAGCTCATCCCTCACAGTACAGTCTGGATAGAACTGGTTTTTCTGCCTTGCAGCAGTATCTAAGAGCCCAGAGTGAGAAGTGAGCTGCCAGTTAGTTTAGTGGCTGGAATGAAATGCAAGACCAGAGAGAGAAAGCCAAGCCACAAATAACCATGCAACATTGAGATTTCTTAAGACCAGTAGTTAAAACAAAGAAAAGAATATATGCAGAGAAGAACAAGCAAGAAATGCAAAAGACAGAGACAAAAAGATGTACTAACTGTGAGCCAGAGGAAAGAAGCTCTGCTCCAAGATTTCTGTGAGAAGGAATCAAAAAAGGTATTCTAGTTCAGTGACCAGCATGTTTACAGTCACTTGTGAAACCTGGTAATACCTACTACAAATCTACTTCTACAGGAGGAGAAAAAGGTCTAAAACAGTGAGTAAGAAACACTACACTTGGAAAAGAATGAGACACTCTTAAAACAGTTTTTGGCAAGCAATTCTGTAACTGAGTAGGAAACAATGAAGCTCTCTCCAGCAACTAACGTAAAATAATGTGTATTTAGAACTGCTGGAGACCTAGAGAGATATCTAAGTACTGGGGGAAAGGAGACTAGTTCATCAGCCTGTCCAGGGCAGGTGAAAAAGCAAATGTCCGCAAGAAAGAAAACATGAGAGAAGAGAATGGCTCTGGAGAAAGTCATCAGATTGAATCAGCATTATACCAGCAGATACAACATAGATCAGAGCTGGTTCTGCCTACCCAGGGGCACAGCAACATTCTAACTCACAGGAAGGATTGGCAATCCAATTGGAAAAGCCTGGAGAGCAACCCAAAAGAATTCCACAACTATTATTTTGTTTTCTGAGCAATCCATACTAGAGGATCAGTGATCTGTAGTAGAAATGTCATTCCTACAGTGGGTAAGCTCTGAGGAGCTATAAAACTAAAATCCTTCTGAACACTCATTGAAATGGAAAAATAATGAGAAGTCCTTGGCACCTTAGAGACTAACAAATTTATTTGGGCATAAGCTTCTTCTTACTGTATTTTTCACTCCATGCATTTGATGAAGTGGGTTTAGCCCATGAAAGCTTATGCCCACATAAATTTGTTAGTCTCTAAAGTGCCACAAGCACTCCTCATTATTTTGGCTGATACAGACTAACACGTTACCCCTCTGAAACCTGTCATTCAAATGGGTTTCACATGAAATAAACCAGGAAATATGGGACAAATATCCCAGGCTAGCTCACCCAGCTGCTCTTTAACAGGAAATAAAGCCATAGGTGCTTTGACTCAGATATTTGTCTGACAGAAGTAAAGGCTGCAGTTGTTTACATCTAGCCTGTGTCTTTTTCTTTTTATCTCCACTAAGAACTGGACTGAGATCCTCAACAATTTCATACAAGCCACTGAACCACCACTCTGCTAATCTGTGAAGTAATGATGTGCAAATATTTTAAGAGACTACACTAAAGATTGATCTGTGTTTATTTCTAAGATATTTATTTTGTATTTTTCAGCACGTGGTCCTTTTTTTTAGAATAAATAGAATTGGAAAGAATTAAAAATTCTGTGAAGTGAAGACATTATAGTAAAATGTATCACTGGGAGAGCAAATTTTTTCCTTCATCTACCAATTACAAAATATATGCCCTTGACTGAAAATCCAAGAACTTTTGACCAAATAAATTAATTTTTCCAGTTCAGAATAAGTGATGCTCCCTACAAAGTAGAACTTGCCCTTCTACCAAATGTGTTAAAGGAAAATGACATACATATAGTGAGAATGTTGAATTACAAGGGCATGATGTTAATCTTAACAGATCATACAGTGCTACAGCATAGCCAAAAATAAAAGACGCGAAGACAAGGAGGAACATGTATCACAATTTAAAATAAAACTCATGAGATTACAGCAGGATCACACTAATGTATTAGACATGAAGAATTTCCAGTCAGTGAACTCTAACAGTTATTATGCACAGCACTACATAGAGCTGATTATGAATGCATTTCACTTAACGTGGCCACTAAAAATCTTTCTCAAATCTGTGGGACAAGTTCAGAATGACTGCATTTAGAACCCAGATCAAAAAGTTGCATACACACATGCCTAATAAAAAGCATGTCAGTAGTCCCACTGCATTCAATATAATGTTCTATAGCTGAATCAGGGCCGCAATAATGACACAGTATATTGCCCATTCTGCCATCTGACACTACTGTGTGTTACAGCACAATATACCTCTATTTGTTATGATAGCTAGTATCAGCTAACCAGAAGAGTGGAGAAAAAAGTGAAATTAAATATATTCATCACATTACAAACAGGATGCAAAATGAAATAAAGGGAGAGAAACATTACCCATAATTTGGTCATCTAAATAATTTTTCTAAACCTAGGAAACTGTAATAATGAGAAATATAAATAATGATTCCTTTCATTTATATTTTATTTTAAAGCGAGAAAGGTAGATCTAATCTACCTGGAGTTCAGTAAACCATTTGGTACGGTTCCACAAAGGAAAGTATTAGTTAAATTGGAGATAAGAATAAATAAGAAAATGGTAAGGTAGGTAAGGAACTGATTAAACCCAACAGACCAACAACACAACAGAAACAAAAAGGTGAACTGTCAGTTGGAGAGACGATACTGGTGAAGTTACTCAGGAATTGGTCTTGAGACCAATCTTATTTAACATTTTCATTAATGACCTTGGCACAAAACCAAGGAGCGTGCTAATAAAATTTGCAGATGACACAAAGTTGGGAGGTATTGCCAATACAGAGGAGGACTGGAATATCACACAAGAAAATTTGGATGACCTTGAACAGTGGACTAACAGAAACAGGATGAAATATAAGAGTGCAAAGTCATGCACTTAGGGACTAACAATAAGAATTTTTGCTATAAACTGGGAACACAGTAGTTGGAAGCTACAGAAAAAGAGAAAGACCTGGGTGTATGGGTCAATCACAGGATGATTATGAGCTGCCAATGGGATGTGGCTGTGACAAAGAGGAGGGCAATCTTAGGATAAATCAGGTGAGGTACTTCCAGTATAGATAGAGAAGTGTAAGGGCCTGGTGAGATTTCATCTGCAATGCAGTGTGCAGTTCTGGTCTCCCATGTTTAAGAAAGATAAATCCAAACTGGAACAGGTGCAGAGAAGGGCTACTAGGATGAGAAGAGAAGAGGAGGAGACTTAAGGAACTTGACTTTTTTAGCCTAACAAAACAAAGGATGAGCAGAGATACAGTTGCTTTCTATAAATACACCAGAAGGCTAAGCACCAGGGAGGGAGAGGAGTGATTTAAGTTAAGGGCCAATGTTGGTGCAAAACAAATAGTTATAATCTGGCCATCAATAATTTTAGGTTTGAAATCAGATAAAGGTTTTTTACCATTAGAGGAATAAAGTTCTATAACAACCTTCCAGGGGGAGTAGTAGGGAAAAAAACCCACTTGCTTTAAATCTGAGCTTAATAAATTTATGGAGGCAATAGTATGATGAGATTGCCTACAATCCACATCTGCTATTGGCAAATAGCCCAACTCCCAGAGATGGGAGACTAGATCGGGAGGGCTTTGAATTACTACCAAGAATTCTTTCCCAGATGTCCGGTTGGTGGGTCTTGCTGATATGGAGGCCTAACTGATCCCCATATTTGGGGGTTGGGAAGGAATTTCCCCCCAGGTCAGACTAGAAGAGACATGGGTGTTTTCTCCTTCCTTTGCAGGGTGTGGCATAGGTCACTTGGTGGTTTGAGCTAGAGTAAATGTTGGATTCTCTGTAACTTGAAATCTTCAAGATTTGAAGACTTCAGTGACTCAGCCAGAACTTATAGACATATTGCGGGAGTGGGCAGGTGAGGTTCTGAGGCCTGTGATGTACAAGAGGTCAGACCTTAAGAGATCATCATGATAGTCTACGAGTCTATAAGATATTTTATACTGCGAGATACATGATACATACAACAGCCTCTTCCCCTAAAGGATGGCAAACAAATAAATCTCAATCCACTCAGTCCCTTAGGAAATAGGAACACTAAGAAACAGAGACTAGAAACTGGAACAGCCACTATTTTAAACATTGCTCTTGGGTGATCAGGAAGGGGGAATAGGAGCAGGTTTACTTTTCTCCAACATCTGATGGAAATCTCAAGTGCCAACCTGAGTAAAACAGGCAGGGTGCTGAGATGATCTTGGCCTAATTTTGATATATGAATCCTCATTTGGGTGTGCGTTCAAAGCATCTTCCCCTCCTCCAGATTTTGTAGAGGTTCAAATTTGATATTCTGGTACAGGAAAAAGAAGGCATGTTATGCAGCTCTGCCCACAGCTTCCTGCTAATACCACAAATCCCAAATCTAATTGATTGTAATAAATACAGTGTTCATCCCCTCCCCATCTCTTGCTGCTTAGGCTCCACATACAGATACACACAGGAAAGAACACAGGTAATTGATTCTGTCAGAAGAGTTTGGCCTAGTTAACAGTAAAACTAACTATTTTTTTCCATGTCCTCCAATCTGAATGTCCAGAGTCATCATTAAAGATACAGACAGATAAGTGCTGGAAGTGTGGATACTGCCTCCATTCTCCATATGAGATAGAGCTGTCCAAATACGGGGTGCTGATCCTTGACTGGGACTCTGAGGTGATATGATCATTCAAATTATAAGATGAGTTTCTGGAAAGAGATACACTCAAGAATCAGGACTTGCCTGGTGGCACAGTCCAGACTACAAGGGAGCGAACCATAGAGCATTCTTAAGTGTTGCATTTTAACTACCCTAAGCAGGCCCTACTGGTGCAAACTAAAAGTTCATGTTAACATAGTTCTTTTTCAAAAACATAATGGCATAATTCCAGCAACTAGGGCTTTGATAACAAATATCATAACACTCCATATAAAATCTCAAGATTGGCAACACCAGGCAGAGTTGTCAGTGACTACACAAGATGCTGGGCAATGACGTATTGAGCCCCTCCTTTTCATAACAAGGATTTGTGGTGTTTTGCAAAAAAACCTTAACACGGGCTAGGGGTTTCATCTGTTAGGCAAAGTTCTGCTCTGAGTATGATTCCCACACTAGTTACTGGGTGCAATACAGGGGTAGCAGGGTGAAGTGTAATGGCCTGTGATATACAGAAGATCAAACTAGATGGTCTAATGGCCCCCTTCTGGTCTTAACCTCTATGAATTCCACAATAATTATACTGGAGTAGCATCTCAGTCCATTTCAAAGAGTAGATGACCCCTAAAGAAGGAATATTTTAGTGCTTTGATTGGCTGAGTAAAGGCAGTTTAGATTTTTGACTCCAATTTTGTGGGGAGAGGACGGGGCATGGGCTATTTGGCCAATACAATGTAATTTTCTGCAGAGCAAGGTGGGGATTAAGAGCAGCCCTGGTTCCACCCATACTCTCCTCCCTTCCAGAGCAAATGGATAGCAAGGATTTGCATCTTTGGTTTACAGTTTGTTCCGTGGTCTGCTTCTGTGATCATGAAACTGCTCACCACCCGTTATTCAGGGCAGGTTGTAACGTTACAGCATAGCATCAGTGGATTTGTCCCCTCATTTATACATAGGCAAACCCAGAGAAATAAGCGAAGTCAGGGAGGCTCACACTCAGGCCAGAATTTGGCCCAAGAATAGACAAAACAAAAAACCCAGTTCCCTTTTTGTACTATCAAAGGAAACTTCAGACCTTGCAGTTGCATTAACTCTGACTATTTTAACCTGAACTGATCTGAACTATTTACAGGTGTTTAAAATTTTATTTTGAATATACCTCTGGTGTATGAAAGCAACATTTTTTAAAGTCACTCAACTCATTAAAATACTAATTGAAAATTAAAGCTCGGAATAAGCAGGGGGGAAAAGGGTTCCAAGTTATTAGGTCAGACTAACTCAAAATAAAATAGAGAGTAATAATACTGCAATGGTAACTGTCACTAAATGTTTAAGTATACTATTTTCTCTTGCTAATTCTCTATGAAAGGCCCTTTATTTCCTTTTATTTCTTTTAACCTTCAATCTCATCCTTGTTTGCTCCATATTTCTTCACAGCCACACATTCTATTCTTTCACTGGTAACATCCTCCTCTGCACTCTTGCGTTTCTGACAGTGCTGGACATTAATTCCATATTTTCAAATATATATTCTGAATTAAAGCATAGTAGTGTACAGGTCCTAGACACCTGTCATATCAAAGGAATAGCAGTTGTCAGCAATAAAGAAAAACTTTCACACAATTCCACTAGCTTTTCCTTGAAAAAGATGTCAAAGGCACAGGGTGGAAAAACAACAAGGCAACTGTGACTGATATGACTGATATGAAAAATATAGTGATAAAACTTGAAAGCAATATGGAAAGATTCTGGAACTGAATGGTAATTTGGAACCTTAGTAGGAACACTGTAATCTTAGAATAAGTCTTTCTCCTCCCTCCCCCCTGCCACTATTGGAATAAGATATTCAACTTCCAAACAACTTGAGCTCAAACATCTTTCGTGTAAGAAGAGAAGTACATTTCTTCAGTGAGGTATTTTTAGTTTTTCAAATCAAGTGCCATTGAAAAAAATCAAACATAAAATGAAATATTTGCACTGTGGTGGAATAGAAAAATGGTAAAATTCTACACCTTGTAACAGCAATGAGAATTTTAATTTTTAAAAAAATTAAAAGCTGCATTTCCAAATTTTACATTGTTGTAACCAAGCACAGGGCACAAAGGTTTCACTTGACTCTAGTTTGTATTAAGGGTTTAATCACGAAAAAAACTTTAGCATATTCAGAAATTTACTCTCATCTGCAGACCTATGCTAAGAGTCATAATTTCTTTCCTGGTAATTCCCTTGTTCCAGGAGCAATAGTATTAACCAGTAGAAGATCATTTCCCCCTCTGTGCCATCTCAGTTGTGCTGGGGAAGGGAGGGGCCAAACCAAACCTCGATTTATTGCCCATCCTTTTCCACCTATCTGCACAGGACAAAGAACAGAATTTCCATCAAGGCTGCTCACCTGTAATCTGGGATGTTGGTAGCCCATACTGGGGAATAAGGGGGCAACCCCTGTGGTATTTATTTATTTATTTATTTGGTGTATGCAGTCCAGTCAAGCCAAGCCACAGTGTTCTTATCAGCTATGTTCAAGGCATGAAGACCTCCAGGAAGTTGAGTCATTTTGCAGTCCTCACCAGTCTGTGCCATGATTTGTGGCTCCTCACAGTGGACTGTCTCTAAAATGCCACTGAAATTCTGCTGTAGTACAAATTTTATGTCCGATATGAAACTGGTTTTATAGAGATAGATTACAGTTCACCCTTCCTGTATACTTAGATTAAAAAATCCACCCTCCTTGCTCATAATTTCTGATTTTTTTTTAAATCAGGCTTCCTATTGACATACAGTGGTAATGGCCATCACTAAGCCACATAAATCAGGATACCATTCTACACCATGTTAGATGTCATCTGGACATTTTGTCGAAGAGCACACCCTTGATCTGAAACTTCCTGGACAGTTTGCAGAGTAGATTAGCTAAATATTGAGGCATATCCATAGCACTCATACATAATCCGGAGTTGGTACATTTCTTATGAAAAAGTCAGTGAGTGAAATTTACCCTTGTACAGTGGGCCTACACAGAGCATCAGAACCATTTAAGTGCCACTGAAGCCCTGTTAGCATAGTTTAAATCAGACCTTAGTGGTTCATAGACCATGTGTGGTCTCTCTTCACAGTGGTCAGTTTCACCCAATACTCTTTAATGATTTTTCTTGATGTGAGTAAACAATGGAAGACTGTCTTTTTGCAGCGAGTCTAAATCTTTGATCAAAATAAAAATTGCTAAAAGAAATCTACCTGTAATTTTTTAAAAAAATACTGAAGAAATGGAATAATATGACCCAACAAAAGGACACAACAACAGATACTTTTCTTTGAACATTTTCAGTTCTCTAAAGTTTCGTCAAATCAAACAATGTTATTGACTAAAAATTGTGTAGGTATAAGTATCTCAAACTGTAGAACAGCATTACAGAATCATAGACTCATAGACTCGTAGGTCAGAAGGGACCAATATGATCATCTAGTCTGACCTCCTGCACAAAGCAGGCCACAGAACCCTAACCATCCACTTTTATAACAACCCCTAACCCATCACTGAGTTATTGAAGTCCTCAAAATTGTGGTTTGAAGACCTCAAGCTGCAGAGAATCCACCAGCAAGTGACCCATGCCCCTCGCTGCAGAGGCAGGCAAAAAACCTCCAGGGCCCCTGCCAATCCTCCCTGGAGGAAAATTCCTTCCCGACCCCAAATATGGCGATCAGCTAAACCCCGAGCATCTGTGGGCAAGACTCACCAGCCAGCACCCAGGAAAAGATTCTCTGCAGTAACTCAGTTTCCCATCCCATCCAACATCCCATCACAGACCATTGAGCAGACCTTATCTGCTGATAATCCAAGATCAAATTGCCCAAAAAACTATCCATCATATCATATCATCCCCTCCATTATACTTATCAAGCTTAGTCTTAAGCCAAGATAAGTCTTTTTGCCCCCACTACTCCCTTGGAAGGCTGTTCCAGAACTTCACTCCCCTAATGGTTAGAAACCCGTCTAACTTCAAGTCTAAACTTCCTAATATCCAGTTTGTACCCATTTTCTTGTGCTACATTGGTACTAAGCTTAAATAATTCTCTCCCTCCCTAACGTTAATCCCCTGATATATTATTATAGAGCAAGCATATCCCGCGGAGCCTTCTTTGGCTGGCTAAACAAGCCAAGCTCTTTGAGTCTCCTTTCATAAGGGCAGGTTTCCATTCCTCGGATCATCCTAGTAGCCCGTCTCTGAACTGTTCCAGTTTGAATTCATCCTTCTTAAACATGGGACACCAGAACTGCAACACAATATTCAGGTGGGTCTCACCAGCGCCTTATATAACGGTTACTAACACTCCTTCCTTGCTGAAATACTCGCCTGATGCATCCTAAAACCGCATTTGCTTTTTTTTAACGGCCATATCAACATTGGCGGCTCTATAGACATCCTGCTATCAACCAATACCCCAAGTCCTTCTCCTCCTGTTCGCTTCCAACTGATGCGTCCCCAATGTATATCTAAAATTCTTATTATTAATCCTAAGTGCATCCTGACCTTGCACTTTTTGGTCCCCACTATTATATTTCATCCTATTTACTATTACTCCAGTTTACAAGGTGGTCCAGATCTTCCTGTATAGTATCCCGGTCCTTTCCTGTGTTAGCAATACCCCCAGCTTTGTGTCATCCGCAAACTTTATTAGCACATTCCCGCTCTTTGTGCCAAGTCAGTAATAAAAAAGGTTAAATAAGATTGGTCCCAAAACCGATCCTTGAGGGACTCCACTAGTAACCTCTTCCAGCCTGACAGTTCACCTTCAGTACGACCCGCTGGAGTCTCCCTTTAACCAGTTCCTTATCCACCTTACAACTTTTCATATTCATCCCCATCTTTTCCAATTTAACTAACAGTTCCCCATGTGGAACCGTGTCAAATGCCTTACTGAAATCGAGGTAAATTAGATCTACCGCATTTCCTTTGTCTAAGTAATCTGTCACCTTCTCAAGAAGGATTTCAGGTTGGTTTGGCACGATCTACCTTTAGTAAATCCATGTTGCAATTCGTCCAATTACCATTGCCTCAATGTCCTTAACTACTTTCTCCTTCAAAATTTTTTCCAAGACCTTACATACTACAGATGTCAGCTAACAGGCCTATAGTTACCCCGGATCCACTTTTTTTTTTTTCCTTTCTTAAAAATAGGAACTACGTTAGCAATTCTCCAGTCGATACGGTACAACCCCTGAGTTTACGATTGATTAAAAATTCTCGCTAACGGGCTCGCAATTTCAGGCGCCAGTTCTTTAATATCCTTGGATGGGAGATTGTCCGGGCCCTCCGATTTTGTGGCCATTAAGCTGTTCAAGTTTGGCTTCTACCTCAGATGCGTGTAATATCCACCTCCATATCCTCATTCCCGTTTATCATCCTCCATCATCCTAAAACTCCTCACTAGTCTTATTAAGACTGAGGCAAAGTACTTATTTAGATATTGGGCCATGCCTAGGTTATCCTTAACCTCCGTTCCATCTCAGTGTATAGCGGCCCCACTTCTTCTTTTTTGTTTCTTCTTATTTCATGTGGCTGTAGAACCTTTTACTATTGGTTTTAATTCCTTTTGCAAGGTCCAGTTTGGTACAATGGCTTTTTAGCCTTCCTCACTTTATCCCTACATGTTTCTGACCTCACTAAGGTAGCTTCCTTGCTAATCCCGCCTTTCTTCCACTCCCTGTATAATGCTTTCTGCTTTTTCTAATCCCCTCTCTGAGTGCTTTGCTCATCAGCACTTGGCTACAACTCTGCCTCATGGTTTTTTTCCTTTCTTGGGATGCAGGCTTGCCGACAGTTTCTGCAGCTCGACTTAAAGTAATTCCAGCCTCTCTCGCATTAAATCCACAAGTTCCTCCATCCAATCCGCTTCCCTAACTAATTTCTTTAACTTCTTTAAAATTAGCCCTTGAGAATCAAAAAACCTAATCCCAGATCTACCTTTGTTTATCCTTCCATCTTAGTTTGAATGAATCAGCTCATGATCACTCGAACCAAGGTTGTCCCCTACCACCATTTCTTTACGAGGTCCTCACTGCTCACCAAAACCAAAATCTCAAATACAGAGTCGTCTGGGCAAAAATCACACTGGGTAAAAAGTACTAGAGCCCCCTGAGATAGTGCTTGGGTGTGCTACAGACCGCCGGACTGATTGGATATGTGTAGAGACCTCTTTAATGAAGTAAACACTAAGGGGAAATGTGTGATCATGGGAGACTTCAACTTCCAGATATAGACTGGGGACAAGTGCTTGCAAGAATAATAGGGCTCAGATTTTTCTGGATGTGATAGCGGATGGATTTCTTCACCAATAGTTGAAGTACCGACAAAAGGGGATGCCCGGGCTGTCTTATCCATTCCATCACTTCTTATTTCATTACAGTTCACCTCATCATTGATGTACAATGCTACTCCACCACCTTTGCCTTTCTTCCTGTCTTTTCTAAACAGCACATAGCCTTCAATACTGTACTCCAGTCATGAGTACTATTCCACCAGGTTTCTGTTATCCCTATAATATCTGGTTTCACTTCCTGCACCAGTAGCTCTAGTTCCTCCATCTTGTTACTTAGGCTCCTCGCATTAGTGTACAGACCTGATCCAAACACCACTGAGGTCAAGCCGTACAGATATTTATGGATGCTATTTCACTCAGGTAATCTTAGTATAATCATAGGAGGAAGTATTGTTTAGTTGTTTGATGAGGATTCTATCCCTGGCTTTGACACTCTGTGGTTGGCTGATCTTAAGCAACTCAGTGAAAGGGACAGTACTTACCTCATCAGATTTTATGAGACTTATGTTTGACGTACACTTTGAAATTCTTAGATGAAAGGCACCATGGAAGCGCAACTTATAATTATAGAAACTTGCCTCTAAACAAGGTATTTACTCACTGGCTTTGTCCTCAGACAGATGCATATACCCTTCTTTTACCACAAGTCTGATCAATGAATGAGAAAGGATTGATGCAGAGCCATTTTAACAATGAATTTTCCCTACAAACATCATTTTATTATTCACAGCAGAACTGTGGAAGTAATTCCAGCTCTGAGTTTCTTAGTAGCAATTATAAAACCTAATCAGACGATCCATGTTCTATCAACTAAAATAGATGGTTGGGCCACCTAAGAAGAGCACAACTACGCTCAAAACTACTTTCTTCTTTGAGTCAAGATAAGGAAAAGAGCAACCACTCTGAAAGACACCACAAGTTTTCCCCTCAGAACAGCAGCTACCTGTTACACTCTGAGCTTCTCATTAGGCAAACTCAACCAGAATTTGTGGAGGTGAAGTGACTAGTAAGGTAAAAAACTTGACTGCATTTCTGCTATAGAGAAATATTTGCTACTAAAAGACCTGGAAAGGAAACAAAAATGCTTCATCTTGCTTCCCTTTATTATCTGGATGCAAACTGTCTTCAGAAGTCTAGATAACAGAGCCTGTGACTTAAGTCAGAAAAAATAAACTTGCTTTATCTTGTTTATGTCTGCTATTACCACAAAGATCTTCTGTTCTTGGCAATCTCAGAAAAGGCAAATATGCAAGACATGTCTGAAACCCAGCTAATACTATGAGGAGGGGTGGTGTGGGAGGATTAGAAATAAACTGAAAGAACAATGCATCAAAGCTGCAGAGAATTTCATGTGAGTTTTAATCAATAATTAGTTTGTGCTGCTGTATAAATGGTCTGATATCAGCTGACACTAAAAGTTGAAGTAAAATGTCTTGGATTTTATGCTGACTTTTCCTTATACTGTAGCTATGATCAGTCTCAGTAGCATTTTTTTCACAGTATAAAATTATTTTAGAAGATTTTGATTAAAATAGCTTGAATGCATTTTTCTGTATGTATAAAACCAGGGTTTGAATAACATATCCATATAATCATTTTGTAACAGTAACAGATATAACAAACTTTGATTCCAAGTATGTCAGTATCATTCGCTCTAATAAAATCAAAGGCTTGAACTCATTCCTGTGAACAGAAATGTTTTCAAGTTTTCTTAATTTTTGCAAGGTAGAGAGTCCTACAGTGGAAAACTGACATCACAGAACCATAGAACTGGAAGGGACTTCAAGAGGTCATCTAGTCCAGTCCCCTTCACTCAAGGCAGGACTAAGTATTATCAAATCATTCCTGACAGACAGTGGCAGATTAACAAATTTGCCACCCCTAGGCCTTCAAAAAATTGCGCCCCCCCACGCCAGCTCATCTCCGCTCCCCCGCAACAAGCCTGGGAGGGAGGGGGGAGAAGGGTAGTTGTGGTGCGCTCGGTTGATGGTGGAGGTGGAGTGGAGGTAAACTGGGGCAGGGAGCGGTTCCCCCACCCCCAGAGTTACTCCCCGTGCCTGCCGGCCCCAGCTCACCTCCGCTATCCCCCGAGCGTGCCACTACTCACTTCTCCTCCCTCCCTCCCAGCACTTTCGCGCAGCAAGCCTGGGAGGGATGGGGGAGAAGGAGAGTTACGGCATGCTCGGGGGATGGTGGCAGTGGAGCAGAGGTGAGCTGGGGCAGGGAGCCGTTCCCGACCCCCCCCACCCCCGGTTTACTCCCCATGCCCGTGGGCCCCAGCTCACCTCTGCTCTGCCTCCTCCGAGCGCGCCACTACTCGCTTCTCCCTCCCTCCCAGCACTTTCGAGTGGTAAGCCTGGGAGGGAAGTGGAAGGAGGAAGCACGGCACGCCTGGGGGAGGAGGCGGGCCGGGGATTTGGGGAAGGGGCGGAGTTGGGGAGGAGGCGTGAGCAAATTTGCCACCCTAGGCCTAGGCCTTGTTGTCCTAGGCGATAATACGCCACTGCTGACAGGTGTTTGTCCAACCTGCTCTTAAAAATCCCCAACGATAGAGATTTCACAACCTCCCTAGGCAATTTATTCCAGTGCTTAACCACTCTAACAGTTAGGAAGTTTTTCCTAATGTCCAACCTAAACCGCCCTTGCTGCAATTTAAGCCCATTGCTTCTTGTCCTATCCTCAGATGTTAAGAAGAATAATTTTTCTCCCTCCTTTTTATAACAACCTTTTATGTATTTGAAAACTGTTATCACATCCCCTGTCCATCTTCTCTTCTCCAGATTAAACAAACCCAGTGTTTTCAATCTTCCTTCATAGGTCATGTTTTCTAGACCTTCAATCATTTTTGTTGCTCCTTTGTGGACTTTCTCCAATTTGTTCACATCTTTCCTGAAATGTGGTGCCCAGAACTGGTCACAATACTCCAGCTGAGGCCTAATCAGCATCGAGTAGAGCGGAAGAATTACTTCTAGTGTCTTGCTTACAATACTCCTGTTAATACATCCCAGAATGATGTTTGCTTCTTTTTTTTTGCAACAGTGTTACACTGTTGACTTATATTTAGCTTGTGATCCACTATGACCCCTAGATCTCTTTCCGCAGTACTCCTTCCGAAGCAGTCATTTCTCATTTTGTATGTGTGCAACTGATTGCTCCTTCCTAAGTGTAGTACTTTGCATTTGTCCTTACTGAATTTCAACCAATTTAATTCAGACTATTTCTCCAGTTTGTCCGGATCAAAATTTGTTTTGAATTTTAATCCTATGCTCCAAAGCACTTGCAATCCCTCCCAGGCTGGTATCATCCACAAACTTTATAAGTATGTCATCAGACAAGGAAAAGGATTTTATTTAATAACAATGCTTTTTTCTTATGAATAAAAATGCAAACATTTGCTTGGGAATTATTGGGGTAACCATACTTTGGAAAATACGAGAAGCAGTTTTTAAATTAAAAATGTGCCAACTAAATTTGGACAGATACACAGTTATCACCAAAAAAAGTACCTGTGCATCTGGTTCTATGAAATTAGTACTCTGTTTTGTGTGGTAGAATTATAAATGTAATTGAAAAAGCATTACATAAAACACTCAAAGAGCACTGCCAGCAAAAAAAAAAAAAGAGCCACTTTTATTCATCTTCTTCTAACCACCTCTTCTGCTTCTGCTCCTTGAACAAAAACTGTTAGTTTTACTTTCCTTTTTGCTAATGTGTTAGTGCTGTATCTCTCAGGACAGAGAGACACCTGATAGAATCACAGTTCAGGTCTTCATATGGCAGAAGAGATTAAAGAGTTACAAATACAGTTCATGTCTTCATGCACCTGGGGCAACTGTAATAGAATCCTGCAAAGAAATGTACAGCTTTAAGTAAAAGAGGATCTTTCAAGCAAGGACACAGCTGGCATATTTTTTATGTAACAAGACAACCCAGTCGTGAATTTGCTTCTGAGTGTTAGCCAAGGAAGCCTATGCTAATATCAGACAGGTACAACACTCTTTAGTTTGCTCAGTCTCTCTGTGTTTTGGCAACTCAAACAATAATTCTCAAATTGTCTTCCTTTCCTACTCAAAAGGAATCATTAGTGCCACATTAACTTATATGGCCCTTAATTCCTAACTGATGTGGCTTGCAGGCCATGCGTCTACTGAGTAACTGAAGGCAAACAGGTCTTTCGTAAGCTTACAGGGGTGATGTCTAAAAAGTGATATTTTCCTCAGAGTTCTTGTGCACCATTGGCAAAAATGGTTATGATTCCACCAGATCCAGAGAGAAAAAGCTTCCCCCCGTCAGTATTTTCACAACTGCATAAGGCAATATTTTCCACAGGCAAAATACTGCTTTCCTACCCAGCATGAACACTTTTCAAAGCTTAGCTCCCAAAGGCACCACCAGCCTAGATCTTAAGGCCTTGCAGGCCTATGCACAAGGAGCAGGAAAGCCTGAGGTTATTTTCCTGGAGTAATTTTATAATTGCCTTTTGCTCCTACTGTTTCCTTAGGAAGCTCTTAAGTCCTGATGGGTTGGTTGGGTTCTCAGTGATGTCCTAATTTTTGGTTTACTTGGGAGTTGTAGTCGGCTGCAGTAGAAGTCCCAGAATTCCCACTTGGGGCTCCACTCAGTATAACAAGTGTTTAAACTGTCTAGTCATGTGGTGATTTTGTGACACAGATAAGGTCTAAGGATCAGGAGGAGACCAAACTCACTTTCTTTTGTGACCTAATCAAAATCTGAACCCAAGTCTCTGTGGAGAAAAGTCTAACACTATTGCCTTTCTTTGTATCAGTTCCTGACCTGAATGCTGGGTTCAAGCTTACTGGAAAGTCAGTTAAGAATTGTAAAGTGGCAACAAAAATAAAACAAACAAGCAAGTAAAATGCATTTTGTTCCTTCTTGCACAGTAGGCTTTCATTCTTACAGATTGTGTTCCTGAGATACCCTGACCAAAGAAACATGTGTGGGCTTCTGCAGATGCAGCAGCAGTAGCACAGCTGGATGTAATGCTATAGACATCTGGTTCACAGATGTTTGATTGTGTACTTGGTAGCTAGCCAGATTTTTGAAGGATCCCTTCAGTTTTTGGAGTGAGAGAGATTCAGAGAACAAGAGAAACGTCCACTGCCAGTAATAATCCTCCACATTCCTCTAAATGCCTGTATTAGACTTACTACTCTCACTTTCTCTGCTAGTCTAGTCACCAGAGTTTTCCTTTTACCTTTTCCATAACTCAGGATTCTGAAAAGAAGATTGTTTGAGTTGGACTACATCAAGCACAGGGGGTGTCAAATGAATACAATTCTTCGATCTTCTGGAACGTTTGCTCTTGGCTTTTCAGCAATTTGTTCCAGAAAGGTTTAATCCAAAACCCACTGAAAAAAATGGAAAGACTTCATTGGGCTTTGTATCAGGCCCTAAAGAAACAGGAAATGAGTGCCTATCCTTAGCATTATTGTATTAATGCTGAATCTTTTCTCTCCTCACCCATCCCATTATTATAATAGATACACTGATTGTGAGCGCTGCTTGGTGATCTGTTTGCTAATATGGGTTCCACACTTGCCACAGCTTTTACTTTTGTTTCAGATACAGCACATAAATCATACATAAACATAAACCTGGAGTTTGGGGAAAGTAATCTCCAGCCTAGAATATACAGATCCAATTCTTAAGATTTCTAATGCTACAAGAAATGGCCACATTTGAATGGGTGTAATATTTCAGAGAAGGCAGGCACTCAGTGCAATTTAGTTTAAAATTTATAAGAAATATTTCTAAACAGCTAGAGCGTCATTGCCTGGAGTGTCTAAACCAAAACAAGCATTTTAAAGGTTAGTAAATACATTTCAAATAACAGGTTCCCTTTTACTGTGTCTGTTCTTTAGTAGTTATAAGGGACAGGGAATCTACGGCTGATTTTCAAAGGAGACTAAGGGAGTTGGGTGCCTAAATTGCTGCTTGGGTAATGAAGGAGATTTCAGTGTTCCCATCTTAACTCTTTTCTGCAGTACACCTTTTCCCCTTGCCCAAATAACTAACATCAGACCAATTTTTGTTCCAAAATAGTTTAAATTTTGACTTTATATTCAGGCAGCACTCTTGAAATATGCACAGCTAAATCGAAGTATAAAGCATTTATGTGTAATCATTTAAGTGTATTCATTGTGACTCTAATGCTCTCAGAGAAATCAATAAAATATATACACATTTAATAAATGAGGACTAAACCTATAGTTCTTACAAAGAAACAAATCTCCCATCAAAATCTTTCAGCTGAGATCTTCCATTCCAACTTCCCTTATCCCGCAAAACCATCATACTCCTAGATAATTCTGGCAAAATATGGCTGTTTTCCAATATCAGAGCTCCCCAAAACTAGAACCCAGCAGACACAGAGGGGAAGCAAGTTCCAAATCCAAGAACACCTTATACTGGAAAGCATTTAATGAGTTAATACTAGAGCTGCTTAGATGACAGAATTTCTATTCCATGTGAAATTCCAACATTTCAAAATTAGTTTTTGTTCTAAATCAGAACAAAAAGTCAAAAAGTTAAAACTTCTCCTGAAATGGAAATTCTGAAAATAATTGTTTCAGAAACATTACAGTAAAGTCAGAACATTATAAAAACATAAAAATAATATTTAATATAATATTAAATTAAAAACAAAATAAAAGTGATAATGTCACCACAACATTTGTACCTTATTAGAATGAAATATTTCAACATTTTTTGAAATGAAAGAGTCAAAACAATTCATTTAAACTTTTTCACAGTGAAAATATTGTCCAAATGAACATCTTTCTGTGAAACATTTTTATTTTGAGGAAACTGCATTTTGTGATAGACTTTTTTTTTTTTTGACCAGCTCTAGTTAATACAGTTTGTTCTGCAGCTCCTGGAAGTAGTGCTGGCTCTTCAGTGTCATTTGTAATAAAGCACTTACCCTTGTTGTTATCACACATGCTTCTCCGTGCTACTTCATCACGACACAACATAGTGTCAGACTGAAAAAAAAGGCAAAAAGTAAAAGACAGTGAGTTAAACTGCTTTGCAGCATGGATTTGGTCTCATGACCCTAGGCACTAGAGCACACACCAGAACACCTTACGTTGCTAGCACTGCACTGGAACAGAGGGAGATGAACCAAGGCCCCTGAAAGGTATACCTGCAGACATGTCAAGTCTCATTCACTAGGTGTGAGACTCACTCATTAGCATGCTGTCTCACCCTCACACACATTACTAAGCTTATCTGACTCATTTTGAATAAATATATAAAGATTTACAATATTTTTGTTCAGGCACTGAAACAGACAGCAATACATTTCACCGGGGCTTCAGGCACCAGGCTTAGAGCTTGGAAAGCTGCTTTCTAAGCTTGTGTACTATGGTAACCAGGGAAACTACAGACCCATGTTCTATATGTGACAAGTGGAGATAGGAGGCTACATGAGGGGGTTTGTGTGTGTGTGTGAATAATTGACAGTCAAAATGATATGAGTTCACCCAAAAAATGAGCAGGACTTGATCAAAAGTTTGCAGGATCTACAAAATACAGTTCAAAATGTAAACCACACTGGACAAATTCATATCCTCAGGGATCTCCAACTATCTAGGTTTTTGTTCCAACCAGCAAATAGTTGTTTTTATTAGAATCCACTGGTTTGCGTTGCATATAGAATTCTCACATGTCCTAGACTTTGGTATGAATTAGGACATTTAAGTGTTTCACATGCAATATTAAGCAGTGTACATTTTAAAATAAACTATTAAGTGCTGGTTGGATTTGAAGTCTTAGACTACTGGATGCCACCAAGGACCAAAGATGAGAGTCCCTGTCTTTAGCAATGGCCTAACGCATCACCTAGAATGTCTCACTCTTTGCAGCTGTATATCTCACTCCTAAAGACAGCCGAACCTTGGCATCTCTGCACTTGATGTGACCCACCTTTCTTTTTACAAGTTCTGGCCCAAATGCTGGAAGTGAGGTAGGAGGAGGTGGGTTTTGCTGGGAACTGAGCTTGGGGTGAAGAGAAGAACTGGACTGGAACACAGATGTAACATACAGCTCAAAGGTATAGCTAGAGATTAATAGGAGGCCAGACAGAAGGAGAATTAAACTATGTGGAAAGGTACTTAATGAGTGTGCTAGTGTGGAAAAGATCTCATTATGCTGGGAAGAGGAAGATAGAAGAAGCAGCAGCTGTGAAGCCAGGCTCTAAGAATGGGGGACGTAGCAGAAAATCCAGACCATTAATGATGATACTTTTTGGAGAGATTTGGGGGAATTATTAGCTGTATTGCCTTAAAAATAGAATGTTCGTTTGTTAACTGTGTGCCAGTCTCTGCTCTTAGTTACTGTAGTGTCAATACCAATTAACTACATCGTTACACATGTAACAGAGCAAGACTTGACCCTCTGCATTTTGTTTCCTTCCTGCTATTTCTGTGCTCTTCAGTGCTCCAGAAATAAAGCACATTCAGGGCAAGTGGGAGGTCCCAGTCTGACACCCCTGGACTACAGTCCTCTAGACAACTGCAGAAAAAGCACTGTAAGGCAGCAGCAGTGCATGCTTCCTCATATTGCCCTGCCAATGTGCACCAAGTTAAACTAGATGAACAACTGCTAAGACTGAGTGGGATCCATTCAGTCCTGGGCTTGCTTACTGAGACTGCAAGCAAGGGTACCAGCTAGTGAAAGTTGTGGTGATGTAGACACTTGTACACCTTTAAAATGAGGGAATTGTGGCCCTGAAAATGTGCTAATTGGCTGCATACATAAAATATACATATTTTTGTCTAATGGAGGACTGTCCACATTCCCTTTTAAGAATATGATACTAGAGTGATGAGCATGGAATAGAAATCTAGGTAGATGGAATATGATCTAAACATAATGTTCCCTCTTGTCAGGATTCCAACATATGCAGTCAGGCCCAAGGGTCAGAGCAGGGACAAACCTGAGGCTAGGATTAACAGGAGAGTTCATAGTCATGGAGTTCCAGGGCAGGGTCAATACCAAGTGTCAGAGTCTGAGCCAGGTTTCTGGGTTCAAGTCAGGAGGCAAAGTCCAAATCAAGCTGAGGTCAAAGCCAGGAACTCAGGAGCAGAAACTACCAACAGCTACAACCTACAGGAAAACCACAATATTGCCTGGACATGTCCTGAACCACCCCTTGAGTTTATATTGGGTAGGAAGCCAATCAGGAGCCATGAGGCTGCTGTCTGTCAAACTCTTGAGGCAGGGCTTACCATGGTCTATGTCCACAGTGGGTCATGAGAAGTGGAGAGCAAACTAGTTACGGCTACCACTGCGTGGCAGCTTAAGGCTGCCAGTTACCTAATAGCTCTGCAGGCCTAGGTTCTAGACCTGTGGAGTCTTACATCTATCCTATAAGGCAGAGCTTCTCAAAGCCGGTCCAGGAAGTGCAGCCAGCACATCCCTCGGCCCACGCCGCTTCCCACAGCTCCCATTGGCCTGGAGCGGCGAACCATGGCCAGTGGTAGCTGCAATCAGCTGAACCTGAGGACGCGGCAGTAAACAAACTGGCCCAGACCACCAGGAGCTCTCTCTGCACAAGCGGCAGACTAGCTTTGAGATGCACTGCTATAAGGAACAATTCTGTGAGAGTAAGGCAGTCAGCTAGATGATTCTAACTACCCTTATTTTCTTTGCTTAGATTACATTATCTAACTCAGAATGTTGCCTAAAATCTAAACCATATGGCCTAGATTCACTGATTGTGTCATAACTAGATGACTGCAGCAACAGAGGGGTTTGTAAAGAACTCTAATGGCTGCAGCAGCAACAGCACTGAAAGCTCCTTTAAGTCCCCTAGAAGTATTGATACAGTCTAATGATAGAAACTGAAATGATTTTATATGCCTGGAGTGAAATCCTGGCCCTACTGAAGTCAATGGAAGACTTCAACAAGTAAACGATTTCACCCCTGGTACGTAACACAGCCCACTCCCCCCTACAACAGACTTCTAAATGACTTTGCTTGATTACACCTTTTGTAAATCATCCAGCAACAGTCAGCCAATTGGATGGTTTGAAGGGCTAAGCAATCCAACAGTGCCTCTTGGAAAAGAGCTGTCATCTCATGCAATGGAACAGCTGACAGAGGAGGATAAGAGAGGTTCTCTCTCTGTCCTCTCTATACCCTCATTTATATTTATTTAAAAAATTAAAAATTATATAAAACTGGGAGTTTCTATGTTATATAATACAGTAATAACTGTTACCATTAACATCTTAATTTAGATTAGCATGTTGTTATGTTTTCAAGAAGAATCTTACTCTTTTAGTCTCATTCACATGATTAATGTCATGACAGTCTAATATGAAAAGAGATACCATTGGGAGAAGTTATTTAATACATATAAAATACAACTTGGCTGTAAGAAATTCTTTTTTCAAAAATCTGTTCAGTTATAACTAAAATGAGAAACAGCAAGTTCCTCTATTGTGTCAATGGAGTCTCCAAATCATTTGAGAGCTATTCTTTTAAAGAGATGGGAAATCTACCAAAATACCAGATGTTTAATCAATACTCTCAACTTTCTGAAAGTCTAGAGATGGAGGGGAAATGTCAATTGAATCATTCTGGAAAAGCAGATATTTTGATTTCCAAAGTCTGCAATGCACAATATTGACAATCAAGAAAAGTTTGCATATTTTTTAAACTGTAAAACATGTAGAAAAAGGCTTCATGGTCTCCATAGCAAAAAAACATACTTTAATGGCCAGGAAAGAAAGACGCTCAGTATTTAAAAAAAAATGCTTTGTTTGTCTGTTATAAAGTATAACATACATATGAAACTTGGTGGGATAATACACATGATTGGAATGTTGATGTGGATGGGTATAGTTTGCTCAGGAAGGATAGACGGGGGAAAAAGGGAGGAGGGGTTGCCTTATATATTAAAAATGTACACACTTGGACTGAGGTGGAGATGGACATAGGAGACGGAAGTGTTGAGAGTCTCTGGGTTAGGATAAAAGGGGTAAAAAACAAGGGTGATGTCCGTCGTGCTAGGGGTCTAACTACAGGCCACCTAACAGGGAGAGGTGGATGAGAACTTTTTTAAACATAGGACTACAAAAATCACGTCCAAAGCCAAGTTTGGTGGTGATGGGGACTTCACTATCCCAGATATAGTGTTGGAAGAGACCCGCGCGGGCACAAGACTACCAATAATTCCTGCGACTGCTTGTCAGACAACTTTTATTTCAGGACACGGTGAAACAGCTACCAGGGGGAAACTGTTCTAGACTGATTTAAAACAAATAGGGGGAAACTCTTAGAAGTTAAAAAAAGTGAGGAAGCTTGGTGAAAGGATCATGAACATCATGAGTTTGCCATTTCTAAGGAATGGGTAGAAGGGGATAGCAGGAAAATAGAGACAGATGGATTTCAGAAGGCGATTTTGGTAAAGCCTCAGAGAGCCTGATAGGTAAGGTCCCATGGGAAGTCAAGACTGAGAGGAATAACAGCTGAGAGTTGGCGAGTTTTGTCAAAGGCACTATTAGGGCCCAAAGCAAGCTTCCGATGGGGTAGGAAAGATAGAAAATGTCAAAGAACCTACCTGGCTTAACCACGAGAGTGCTGATCTACTAAATAAAAAGGAGTCATAAAAACGGGAACTAGGTCAGATTACAAAGAGGAGAATATAGGCAAATAACACGGAATGCAGGGGCAAGATTGAAAGGTCAATAGGCACAAAAGACTCAAATTAGCTCTGGGAATAAAGGGAACGAAGAAGACTTTACAATACATTTAGAACAAGGAGGAAGACAAGGACAGGGAGGCCCACTTCTCAGTGAGTGAGGGAGAAACAGTAAAACTAGTAAAAACTTGAAATGGCAGAGATTGCGAATGACTTCTTTTGTTTCGGTCTCACTGAAGAAGTCTGAGAGGAATGTCTTAACATAGTGAATGCTTAAGGGAGGGTAGGTTTAGAAAGAATTAAAATAAAAAAGAGAGCAAGTTAAATATAATGCTCTTAGAAAAGTGATGCCTGCAAGTCACCAGGCCTGATGAAATTGCATCCTAGAATAGCTCTAGGAGTTTAATAGAGGAGTACTGAGCGCTCTGGCTATTTGTCCTGGAAAGTCATGAGAAGTACGGGAAGATTCCCAGAGACTGAAAAAGGGCAATATAGGCCCATCTGATACAAAGCGGTAAAGAAAAACAACCCAGGAACTACAGAACCCGTAGTTTAACTTCTGGTGGCCAGGGAAATAATGGAGCAATAATATAAAGAACCTGCAAACACTTGGAAGGGTGGAAGTAAGTAGAGAAATAGCCAGTATGGATTTAAAAATACAATCATTGTCAAACCGTAACTGACGCATTCTTTGATAGGATAACGAGTCTTGTGATAAGGGAGAAGCATCATGGATGTGGTATATCCTAGACTTTAGTAAGCAATTTGATACAGTCCTCTGCAATGATATCGTTATCGAAAACTAGGCAAATATCAGTTTAGATGGGGCTACTAAGTGGGTACATAACTGGCTTGGATAAGCTACTCAGAGAGTAGCTTATTCATGGCTCCCAATCCTGCGGAAAGGTATAGACAAGTGGTTCCGCAGGATCTGTTTGGGACCAGCTCTGTTCAATTATCTTCCATCACGACTAGATGTTGGCCATAGAAGTACACTTATTAAATTTTGTGACAATACGTCAAACTGGGATGGATTGCAACTCGCCTTTGGAGGGAAGGGTCAAAATCAAAAATTGATCTGAAAAATGTGGAGAAATCTGAGTAAAACCAGATGAAGTTCAATAAGACAAATGCCAAGTGCTCTAACTTAGGAAGGGAACAATCAGTTTCACGACAATACAGAATGGGAAGAGATGTCTAGGAAGATATGGCAGAAAGAGATCTAGGGGTCAAGTGAATAAACAAGCTAAATAAAGTCAACATGTACTGTTGCAAAAAAAAGCAACGGGAATTCGGGATGCATAAAGGTGTGTTTGAACAAGACATGAGAAGTCATTCTCCCCTTACTCTGCGCTGTTAGTGCTCAACTGGTTATGTGTCCAGTTCGGGCACCTTGCATTTCAAGAAAGATGTGGAAAAGTTGAGAGGGTCCAGGAGAAAGCAACAAGAATGATTAGTCTTGAGAACATGACCTATGAAGGAAGGCGGAAAGAATTTGATTTGTTAGTTTGGAAAAGAGAAAGACTGTAGAGGGGAATAATAAGCAGTTTCAGGTACTAAAAAAGGTGCCTATAGGAGGAGGAGAAACTTGTTCACCCTTCACCTCTAATATAGAAAAAGAAACAAAGGGCTAACAGCAAGCAAGGGATGAATTAGGTGGCCATTAGAAAAAGTTCCAACTGTCAGC
>NC_133772.1:48552699-48568274 GCF_003597395.2 Chelonoidis abingdonii
CGATCAACCTCGTTACAATTAAACATCTTCTAATCTTAGATTGCATGTTGTTAATGATTTTCAAGAGATCTTACTCTTAGTTCATTTCACATGATTAATGTCATGACATCAAATATAAGAGCAGTACCATTGGAGAAGTTATATTAACTACATATAAAATACAACTTGAGCTGTAAGAATTCTTTGTTCAAAAAATCTGTTCAGTTATAACTTAAATGGATAAACTATTCCTCTATTCGTGTCAATGAAGTTCCAACTCATTTGAGAGCTATTTTTTAAAGAGATGGGAAATCTACCAAATACCAGATGTTTAACAATATACTCTCAACTTTCTGAACAGTCTAGAGATGCGATGGGGAAATGTCAAAAATCTTGAAAATCATTGGGGGGGAAAAGCAAGATATTTTGATTTCCAGTCTGCAGCACAATCTTCCGACAATCAAGAAAAGTTTGCCATATTTTTAAACTGTAAATACATGCTTAGAAAACAGGCTTCGATGAGTCATCCATAGCACAGAAACATAACTTTAATGCCAGGAAAGAAAGACGCTCAGATTTAAAAAAAAATGCTTTGCTTGTCTGTTATAAGTAACAATACATTGAACATTTGGTGGTAATACACCATAGATTGGACCATGTCTGAGTGGTGGCGGGTATATGTTGCTCAGCGAAGGAATAGACGGGTGAAAAGGGAGAGAGGTTGCCCTTATATATTCAAAAATGTCACACTTGACTGAGTGGAGATGGACCATAGGAGACGTAGACGTCTAGGGAGCCTCTCGTTAGAATAAAGGGTAAAACCAAGGGATGGTCGCTCTATGGGGGTCTTACTACAGGCACTACCAGGTCGAGAAGAGGTGGAGTGAGACTTTTTTTAAACACTAACAAAATCATCCAAGCCCAGTTTGGTGGTGATGGGGGACTTCAACTATCCAGATATATGTTGGAAATAACACCGCGGGCACAGACTACCAATAAGTTCCTGACTGCATTGCAGACAACTTTTTATTCAAGAAGGTGAACAGCTACTAGGGGGGAAACTGTTCTAGACTTGATTTAACAAATAGGGAGGAACCTCAGTTGAGGAATTTGCAAGTAGAAAGGAAGCTTGGTGAAAGTGATCAGAAATCATACGAGTATTGCCTTCTACGGAAGGTAGCAAGGGAGTACAGAAAATAGAGACATGGATTTCAGGAAGGCGGATTTTGGTAAGCTCAGAGAGCTATAGGTAAGGTCCCATGGGATCAAACTGAGAGGAAAAACACAGTGAGAGTTGGCAGTTTTTTCAAAGGGACACTATAGGCCCAAAACAAGCTATTCCGATGGTAGGAAAGATAGAAATGTGGCAAAAGACCACCTTGCTTAACCACGAGATCTTGCATGACTCAATAAAAGCAAGTCATATAAAATGGAAACTAGGTCAGATTACAAGGATGAATATAGGCAATACACAGGAATGCAGGGGCAAGATTAGAAAGGCAAAGCACAAAATGAGCTCAAATTAGCTCTGGAATAAAGGGAACAAGAAGACTTTTTATCATACATTAGAAGCAAGAGAAGACCAAGGACAGGGGAGGCCCACTGCTCAGTGGAGGAGGAGAAACAGTAACAGGAGAACTTGGAATGGCAGAGATGCTTTAATGACTTTCTTGTTTCGGTCTTCACTGAGAAGTCTGAAGAATGTCTAACATAGTGAATGCTTATGGGAAGGGAGTAGGTTAGAAGATATAAAAAAGAGGCAAGTTAAAATCTCTTAGAAAAGTTAGATGCTGCAAGTCACCAGGGCCTGATGAATGCATCTGAATACTCAAGGAGTTAAGAAGGGTACGAGCCTCTGGCTATATGTCTGGAATCATGCGAGCGGGAGAGAATCCAAAGACTGGAAAAGGGCAATATAGTGCCCATCTATAAAAAGGGAAAGAAAAACAACCCAGGAAACTACAGACACAGTTAGTTTAACTTCTGTGCCAGGGAAGATAATGGAGCAAGTAATTAAAAAAATCATCTGCACAACACTTGGAAGGTGTAAGGTATAGAGAATAGCCAGTATGGATTTGTAAAGAACAAATCATGTCAAACGAACTGATCGCTTTCCTTTGATAGGATAACGAGTCTGGTGGATAAGGGAGAAGCAGTGGATGTGTATACCTAACTTTAGTAAGGCATTTGATACAGTCTCGCATGATATTTCTCGATAACTAGGCAAATACAGTTTAGATGGGGCTACTAACAAGGTGGGTACATAACGCTGATAAGCGTACCAGAGAGTAGTTATTCATGGCTCCCAATCCTGCTGAAGGTATAACAAGTGGGGTTCCGCAGGATCTGTTTTGGGACCAGCTCGTTCAATATCTTCATCAACGACTTAGATGTTGGCAAGAAGTACACTTATAAATTGTGGACAATACCAACTGGGAGGGATGCAACGCTTGGAGGACAGGTCAAAATTCAAAATGATCTGGACAAATGGAGAATGTTCGAGTAACCAGATGAAGTTCAATAAAGCACAATGCCAAGTGCTCTACTAGGAAGGAACAATCAGTTTCACACATACAGAATGGGAGAACTGTCCTAGGAAGGATATGGCAGAAAGAATCTAGGGCATAGTGGAATACAAGCTAAAATAGTTCAACAGTGTGATACTGTTGCAAAAAAAGCAACGCTGATTCTGGATGCATTAATAGGTGTGTTGTAAACAGACATGAGAAGTCATTTTCTCCGTCTACTCTGCGCACTGGTTAGCGCCTCAACTGGAGTATTGTGTCCAGTCTGGGCTAGCATTCAGAAAGATGTGAAGAGTTGGAGAGGCGTCAAGAAAGCAACAAAATGATTAAGTCTGAACAGACGCTAGAAGGAAGGCTTGAAAGAATTGTTTGTTTAGTTTGGAAAGAGAAGACTGAGAGGGCATGATGATAGCAGTTTCAGGTATCTAAAAGATGTCATTAGGGAGGGAAACAATTCACCTTAGCCTCTATGATAGAAAGAGCAAGGGCTTAAACTGCAGCAGGGAGATTTAGGTTGGACATTAGGAAAAAGCTTCCTCCGTCAGGTAGTTAAACACTGGAATATGCCTAGGGAGGTTGTGGAATTTCATCTCTGGAGATATTTAAGAGTAGGTTGATAAATGTCTATCAGAGATGGCCTAGAGACAGTATTTGGTCCTGCCATGAGGGCAGGGGACTGGACTCGATGACCTCTCGTGGTCCCTTCCAGTCCTAGAGTCTATGAATCTTTTATTATTTCCTAGTGGGATACCACCTTAGAAAGGAATGCATTTTGGGTTTTTAAAGATAAACAAACAAAAGTGAACTTTTCAAGGTCCTATCTCTTAACAGAAATTTGCAAAATGCAAATACTGCCAGCTAACAGAAAATGTATGGCAAAATATTATTTTAATTTGAAATGTGATGGATCTTCAGTCCCATTAATTTATAAAACAGATATAGTCATGTTCGTTAATATCAGGCATCAGCCTGATTTAGTCTTTGTGTGGTATTTTTGTGCTGAAGAAAGAGGTTTCTGTTATATATATTTTATCTTATTATTGTCATGTTTAACTCCTGGATATCCTATTACCTCTAACAACAGACAACATATAGTGATTTAGATTGGGACTGATGTTGCTTTCTGTTGATTCGGAGTAAGCTCTTTTCAAAACTAGGTTAAAATGAACACTAGGAACTTAATTCAAATGGTTCTGTCTTTCTTTAAGACATCACACATCTTGAGTGGACCTTATCCTGCTTTCTCATATTGAAATATGATTACTTCAGTCATTTGATATTTTCCTCCACTACTGATAGTGTATCAGATGATATAATGACAGAAGTGCCTGTGGCATTAGAAATAGTTTGATTATAATGATATTTAATTAGCAGGGTAGGTAAGGAACTTGTTCCTAATCCTGTTAAACAAATATACATAACCAGTTAAGTACCAGCATGAAGTACATATGTTCAATACTTCTTGCTATGTCTTTTTAAAATTGTTTCCAACAGAAATGAAGATCAATAATTTACACATTGTACTATAGCTCTGAGTTTCTGTTTGTTAATATAGGCATAAGTGCTTTGCTGAATAGTGAAGGACTGAACTATGGACTTGTCTACATTAGGGGGGTAAATCAACCTAAGTTACACAACTCCAGCTACATGCCCTCATTCCTGTGAAGTACCGGAGTCAATGCAATCTGCAGTCTATTTAGCGGGTCTTCACTAGACCCGGTAAATCAACCCCCCATGCATCGATCACTGCAATGTCTATCCCTGGTAACTGTAGACATGCCCTATGTATTTCAATACTTTGCTAAACCGGGGCAAAAGAGAGTATATCTTTGCTTCTAAAAGAAGCATTTGAGACACTGTTTTAAATAAACACTTGATGCAATTGTTTTTTGCTTAGTTAAACTGATGCTTCAAATCTCTTAGGTAATGTAAAAAACAAACCATTTCTTTTCATATCATACGGGTACATTATCAGTCTCCGAATGTTTCCTTTTGAGACTAGGAGTAAGGGAAATATGTTACCATTTTTAAGTATGGGTACACCAAGCAATTATTAGAAGTCACAGCCTTTGCATAGTAGGTTTGGCTTACTTTTTAATGCCAGATATTATTACCTTTGCAGTATTAAAAGCCAGAAATCTTGAAACTGGTGTTCTTTGGCAGTAACTCTTAAGTATATGTGTCAACAGTTTTGGTTTAGGTGTTTTTATTTTATGCATATTTGTATAATGGCTGAAACAGGTTTAGAACAAAAAAGATTTTTGAATTTTTTCCATTTAAAGCTAATCATGGATATTTTTATTTGCCCATATTCAGGACATTTTTTCAAGACTTTTTTTTTTTTTCTCTTTTCATGTAATTTTTCCTTTAAAAAAAAAAAAAGCATAAATTTGAGACTGTTTTGCAAGTAAATTCAAAGGCCTACACAGATCTGGGACTTGATTGCATCACCTCACCACTGATTCAGGACCATGCCCAAGTCACTTAATTGTCCAGTTTTGGGTCAGTTCTTATTTTATACAAGCCTTTCATCCCATGTCCAGTATTAAACCTGATGTATTATGTTACAATCAACAGGTGTTAGAGGAGTAAATGCAGTATAAGGCATTTAGAATTAGCATTATCAATACTGATAAATGCAAAGTACTGCACACTGGAAAACATAATCCCAACTATAAATACAAAATGATGGGATCTAAATTAGCTGTTACCACTCAATAAAAAGATATTGGAGTCATTGTGGATAGTTCTCTGGAAACATCTGCTCAATGAGCAGCAGTCCAAAAAGCTAACAGAATGGCAGGAACAATTAGGAAAGGAACAGATAATGAGACAGAAAATATAATAATGCCACTATATAAATCCAGGGTAGTCCCACTCCTTGAATATTGAGTGCAGTTCTGGTGACACCATCTCAAGAAAAAATACATTAGAACTGTAAGAGGTACAGAGAAGGGCAACAAAGATAATTAGGGATATGGAACAACTTCCATATGAGAAGAGAGAAAAAAGACTGGGATTGTTCAGCTTGGAAAAGAGATGACTAAGGGAGGGTATGATAGAGGTCTCTAAAATCATGAATGGTGTGAAGAAAGTGAATAAGAAGTTGTTATTTACTCCTTCCTTCAACACAAGACCAGGGGTCACCCAATGAAATGAATAGGCACTGGGTTTAAAACAAAGAAAGTACTTCTTCACAGAGCACGCAATCAATCTGTAGAACTTGTTGCCTGGGGATGTTGTGAAAGCCTCAAACTTTGGGTGTCCCTCATCTCTGACTGCCAGAAGTTGGGAATGGGTGACAGGGGATGAATCACTCGATGATTGCCTGTTCTGTTCATTCCCTCTGAAGCACCTGGCATTGGCTACTGTAAGAAGACAGGACTCTGGGCCAGTTGGACCATTGGTCTGACCCAGTATGGCCATTCTTATGTTATGTTCTTATTTTTATTGCAGAACCACCTAGCGGACCCCAACTCAGATAGGGGCCTGTCATAAACAGATAGCTAAGGGTTAATGTCTCTTTCACCTGTAAAGGGTTAACAAACAGTGACCTGCAACACCTGACCAGAGGATCAGTCAGAGGACAAGATACTTTCAAATTGGGGTGGAGGGAAGCTTGGGTGTGTCTTTTGTTCTGTCTGCTGTTCTCTCTGGTTTCTGAGAGTGACCACACTTACCTACAGGCTCTCTAATCTTCTATTCCAATTTTGTAAGTACAAAGGTAGAAAGGCGGTATAGTCTTTTTAATTGTTTTTCTTTATTTGCCAAATGTGTTGTATTGCGCTGAAGTACTTTTAATTGTATTTTGTGTGGAGGAAGCTTTCTCCATTTCTCTAAGCTGAAAGACCCTGTAATATTACATCTTGAAATTACAGAATTTCTTACTCTCTTCTTTATTAAAACTTTTCTGTAAAAGATCTGCATTAATTTTTCCCCCTGGTTAGCAAAGGAAGGGAGTCTGCGCTCACCATGGAATTGGTGGAAAAAGGAGAAAGGGAGGAAAACCTGCTCTCTGTGTTTACCTCTGTCTCTCTCTCCGGGAGAGAGGAGGGGGAGAGGGGGAAAAGTAAATGTCCTCTTTGCTTTAGATTCACGGAGCTTGAATCTGTATTGCCTCTGGGTGATGGAAAAAAGGGAGGGGGAGGTGGAATTCCTCTGTGGTTTAAAGAATTCAAGGAGTTGAATCCCAGTGATCTTCCAGTTAACCCAGGGAGAAAGCCTAGGAGAGGCACAGTGAGGGAAAGAGCTTACTTTCTTTGTATTAAGATCCAGGGGTCTCGGTCTTGGGGGTCCCAGGGAAGGTTTGGGGAGACCAGAAGTTAGCAGGCACTCAAAGTCCTGATTGGTGGCAGCATATCAGATCTAAGCTGGTAATTAAGCTTAGAGGAATTCATGGTAGTACCTCATTTTTTGGACTCTAAGGTTCAGATTGGGGAAAGATACTATGACAGGGCCTCATTATACAAGTAAAATATATTTGCTATACAAATACATAGAAAGAGACAATCCCTATGCCTTCCAGGGTGGGGGAAAGGAAGTATTCTTATGTACACTTTACAGATGGGGAACTGGGGCACAGAGAGATCCAGTTCACATATGAAATATGCAGCAGAATCAAGAAGCTAATCTAGATCTCTGAAGGGCATGTCTACAGGGGACACTCAGGAATGTTAAGGTGAATCACCTAATGGTGTAAAGTCAATGTACATAAGTTAAAGTGTGTTAAACCCCATGTGGATGCTCTCATTTAGGAGTAAAGTAGCATTACTTTGCTGTAACTCCAAGGAGGATTAAATTACAGTGAACAACCCATTGACTTCACACCTTTAGTTGATTTGCTTTAACTTCCTTGAGTGTGTAGACGTATGCTAGGTCTTAGTCCAATGCCTGAAATACAAGATCAACTTTCTATTGCATAGTATTATAATTCACCACTTTTTTTTTTTCTAGTGACTTGGAGCCCAGTCCTGTGAGATATTGATCAGCTTCAAGTCCACTTTGAATCAATGGGAGTCAAGGAAATTAGAGGACCTTTGATTTGTAAAGATGCTCTACAATTCTTCCTGTGTTGTGACAAGATTAGACTTTACACCTTTGCTATAAGCTTGTAAAGAAAGAAAACAGATCATCAGTCACCTGGTAATTATATAGCAACTGCAAGGCCATTTAGTTACTGTGGTCTAAGCAATAGAATGATTAATAATTTAACCAATTACCATTCATTATAATATCTAATTTGGCATTTGACGATCCACAGGGGTCTTACCTGCCTCTTTACATACTCAACATTTAATGTTGCCATAGCAGTGCTGTTCACACCTCTCCAACTTAACTTGTGTCAGTTTCCAGTTTAAACTCCTATTTTTGGAAATATCAAGATAAGGTTTACAAAGGAAGTGCAAATTATATAATGCCCTGTCAAAGAACATTTTTACAGCACCCATCCATCCTGACAGTTGTATTATTGCCTTCTCCCTTGGTCCAAAACCTGCTTTCCATCTGCTGTATTTATTTTACTGCTACACTGAAGAAATGAGTGATGAGATAAGGCTTTGCTGATTAGAGGCTGAAATTTACTGCACTGGCATTTTGGTACAATACTTTTAAGGTGACTTTGAATGATGGCATTTGGCATATTTTTCAAAATTAAAAACTTAAGCATTATGTCAGTTTTCTTGGTGTTTTTAAATGACTACAATGGGTCATTATAGTCACATCTGGAAGGTAAATATCTAGTAACATATTGAAAATATCAGTCGAAGTGTGTGCATAACTTTTTTAAGAGAGTCCATTCAGACTCTCTTAAAAAGACCCGGCTGCACTTCAGCGGCGGGTCCCACTTCGGTGGTAATTCGGCAGCGGGGAGTCCCCGCTGCGGGTCTTCGGGGCACTTCAGCAGCTGGTCCCGGAGCAGAAGGACTCCCCGCTGCTGAATTACCACCGAAGTAGGGGTCCCCCTGCCGCCGAAGACCCCAGGCCCCAGGAATCCTCTGGGCGGCTCTGGTTACAATTTCAAGGAAGCACTTTTTGCTAACCTGGTGGCAGTTTTGATCAAACATGGGCTGATTTGTGGTTTAGTAAAAACTATGTGAAACTCATGGTTGTAAGATTTTGATGTGAAACCAGGAGAAAGTCACCACTTCAACTGAGTTTCAGTTGGAGATTTCAGGTTGAAACTCATCATAAAATGGGGGATGTGACCTCTCAGAGACAGAAACTGAAAGGAAAATTCTTACAAACCTCTGTGAAGCAAAACCAACTTATTCAAATGCCGTGTGACATACTAAGGATCTTCAGATCATAGCGTATTATGATAACGGGTAAATCCTGTGTGCCGCTCTGGAGAATAAAGGCTTCTAATGTCAGAGGTGAAAGTGCAGAATGGTGTTACATCATCCCAAAATAACGTGGGATGATAATGTTTCCTGTGAGAAAACAGTTTCTGCAATCTGGTGTAAAATCACACGGCACCAAACAGGGACATATCTCACATCATCCTTAAAATGTATGCTCCATAGTAAAATAATAACATAATGATTTCATTTAAATAGATGTCTTTCAGGAACATGTACTGATAGTAGATAGACTGGACTATTCTGTGCCAAATTAAGACAATAGGCCAAGTTGTGCCTTTGTTTATAATCTATGCATTTAACCCAGTGATTTAAGTAGGTTGTACAAGGCACAATGGTTTGTGTTGGACTCCAGCACTAGTGCTAACAGAGAAAGAAAAAATGGACTGAAAGGATATTTATTTAAAAGGGGGAAAGAGAAGCGATAGACAGGAAATGCAGCTTTTTAACAACAGAATAGTATGGGATAGCTCTCCGCAAGCTCTTTTTTGGCTCAAGAACTGCTAGCAGGTGGCACATACGTGACTGTCTGGTCATCAGTCGGACCAGAACTTTTGATAGAATTCCTTAAATTAAATGTATCTCAGAGGAACCATAGAAGGTAATTATGATAGGTACTTAAGCAAATGGACTGTTAATGACCAGATAGAGGTGATAAGCCTCCCAGGCCAGCTGGAGACTTCTGCTAGGGAAGGAGAGAGGGAGAATGACTGAATGAGAAAAGGGAAGCTGTAGCATACAGACTGGCCCTGTTGTACAGAACTACTGAAATCCACACACAATGGTATCAATGCTGGGGCTGCTATAGGTTGTCTTCAGTCTTCTGTTTCTAGAATGTTGGCTGAAAGTTTTCATTCACTGTCCTTTACTAGAAGGATTAACTGTCTTTATACTTAAAGCTAATTATAGCTTTTCTTTGAGAAGTATCCTGTTCTATCCCATATATTTTCTGGCAAGAAAGAATTACAGCTTTCATCCCCTCATATCCTACTGTCCTTAGAGGTTTTGCCTGACATCTCTTTTAGTCATATATTACTAGCACTGCGTCACAAAATTTGATTCCCCAAAGTTTGGGAGCATTAGGAAACAGTTTCAGTGCAATCCTTTACGCTAGTTGGATCCAGCTGTGAAATATGGATCCAGATTCTGCTTTGGGTTCTAAAATCACCAATATTGTTGGGGTGTTTAGATCTGGGATTTGGACCAATCACTATATTTTAAAAAAAAAACACATTATACAGAGAACAGAAAGGAATCTAGGATGAAATGATGAACACAGCATGTCAGAGTAATTATAATATCACAATCATAATTTGTTATCTTAATCTGAAAAGCAATCAGCTTTTGTGAGAGTCGGTACTATGCCTGTAAGGGTGTGTCTACACTGCAAAAAAAAAAAACAACCCAGGCAGCAATTCTCAAAGTCCAGGTCAGCTGACTTGGGCTTACACTATGGGGCTAAAAATAGCAGTGTAGACATTTGATGTTCAGCTGAAGCTGGGCTCTGAAACCTAATGGTCGAGGCTTGGAGCCTGGGCTCTAGTCAGAGCCTGAACATCTACACTTCTATTTTTTGGCCCCTTAGCACAAGCCTTGAGAATCTGCTTCATTTGATCCAGGCTCCAAGACTCGCTGCTGCGGGTTGTTTTTTTTCCTTTCCTTTCCTTTCCTTTCCTTTCCTTGCAGTGTAGATGTACCTGAGAGCTCCTGCACTGCTACAGGAGCTTGAAGGTCCCTTCAAATCCTGGGCTATTACATCGGCTGGGAGAAGCCCCTGGTATTACATAGCCTTGGCGGCTGTCTGAGTGTTGGAAGCCTCCCCAACAGGCTGCAGCACTGCATGAAGACTCAGCAGTGCTCTGCGCTTTGTCCACAATCCTCACCCATCCAGCCCCACAGGTGGCACACTGCGTATGCCAGGGCTTGTGAGGGGGTCTGTGGAGGGCAGCCTTGTGGCTGTCTCCACCATGGCGGCTTTGGGCAAATCTTCCCCTGACTGGACCTGTGACTTTTGGGGTCCCTTTATGCCCCCTAACCATTTTATCTGCTGTAAAGAACCAGAGTTGAGGCTCAGCTCTCACTCCTCATATTTAGTAGACTCAGTATTGGCTATGTTACTTTTGTTCAAATAATATCCATCTGTTGCATTTTATTTAGTTCCTTTTCTCTTCGGTCATATTTAAAATGTAATTCAACATCCATTTCTCACTCCTTTATAAACTCCCGTTCCTAAGAGCTGCATTAGTAAAAAAGTAGATATTTATTGGGTTTGTTTCAACAACTGTCATATATAACCAGGTACTATACATGTCAATTCAAAGGTCATTTTAAAAATACAAAGGTGCAATATATATATATATATATATTTCAAGCCAAACAAGGCTCAGATTGAGCTGGGACATGATGGTACAATATGCTAGCAGCTCTCCCAACCTCCTGAATCTCAGATTCACAAAAAATAAGTAAGTCTCTACTGTTAAGGCTGCAGAAGTGAACAGAGTATAACTAATGCAGAGATGGGTCTTCAGAGAGTCTGTAACAATAGCTAGTGAGGACCTGTCCCAGTCATCTTAGTGAGGAGTTAAATCAGATGCCTGGTAATGATAATTTAAACATCACTTTTACTTCATTCCTCATGTAATACTGGAGATGGAAGATCAAAGATCTGCACAATTTACTGTGAGTGTCTCATTTTGGTGGCATCAGAGGCTTGGGAGAGACCATCGCTTAGTTATTTTTGGCAGCTGAGGAGCCAAGCCCAAGAAGCCTAGCAGAGACCATGAGCTGTGAGAAGATTGAGAACTGGAGTCATCTTAGATGTTAGCTGCTAAAACTGCAGAAGTCTCAAGTGAGTATGTGTGAACTGCAATTTTTCAAAAGTTTACAACTTGGACAAATTTGGGTGGATTGTTTATGGGGACGGCAATAGACACATCACTGTCATGAAGGCTGCCTCCCAGCCAAATGTCAAGTCCCTTCTTCAAAGCATGAGGGCATAAGAGCTGTTCAAAGAAAAGGTTGCCAGCAATTTTTAACATGGAAAAAACCACATACTTTCTTATTCAAAGAAATTGATCGATGAGTTTAACTGCAATTGTCCCAAACCATTTAACCTGAGGGCAACACATAGCATGTACAATGTCAGTGCAAATGGTTAAAATCTGCCAAAGTTATAAGCAACTGAAAATGGAGTCTAATAATGGGTGACACTACCAGTCTTGCCTATAAAATGTGTACACACACACACACACACACACACACACACACACACACCTGTTTTGACATCGATATTACAATGGCAAGGTGAAGAAAATGAAAACACAAGTTGATCTTGGATTATGCTTTGAATATTTAAAATGTTACTGGAATTATATAGGACATACTGAGGTTAATATATCTTCAGTATAAATATCTAAAACCTTTGGCTCCCATTATTCTTTCAAATTACCAAAATCAATTTATCTAGTTATGTGTTCCAGGTTTGCTGAGCTTTCCTTGGAAAAAAGACAGGGAAAACTGTCATACATGTATGAACAGTAACACAAAGCCCCAAATCTCTTTGCATCAGCACAATGTAGCCCAACATATCATTTACAAGCAGCATATCCAGTAGTGATATAATTATGCTAAGATATCATTGATCCCAGAAACACGGCATACTATAGGCAGTGCTCCATTTCAAATGGCAGCATCTATCAGTTTAATGGTAGTTCAGGTCACCTAAATATTTGATGCTCCTGTATCCTGCACCCTCCAACACACTGACTAGTTTGTTCCCTTTACAAACCTCAGTTAGAGTGCACTCATAATTTTCTAAGGTAGATGAACAATATAATCACTAACATAGCAGACACAGAGAGTTAGAAATAGTCTCATGAAGAACAAAATGATGTTGTTCCCCTGTAACTGAAATTGTACCATGGTGGAGTACATAGCCTGTACCTTTAGTAACAGGGTGGCAGTGTTTGAAACACCCTGCCTTCTGGGAAACTGCTCATCCTGCTGGAAAAGGAATATTTTGAAATTATTGTTTTGTTAATAAGCCAGGAGTGGCAACTTTATTTTGACTATGTGAGTGGACTGTGTTGTTTGGGGTGAGGTTGCCACTCACTTATACCTCTATAAACCTATGTGCCTCTGTTTACAAAGATGGGATTTTTGTTTTTCTTCGTTTCATTTCCCAATGACTTCAATAGGTGCAAGATCAGAACTTAAAGTCCCTTCATGAACACAAAACTCCCACTGACTTCTCGATGAGTGGAACTATTGTAAGATGATAATAGCCTGATGGGCAGCACTAAGACAATTCTCTTGAGGCTCCTAATAGTTTGTACACTTGTTTTCCCAACCGCTCATACCTGGAAGCAAACAATCTCAACATGTCAGAAACTGAGGATATATTTTAAAAGAATAGAACCTCCATGAAATTTATGGAATCCATGATGCTCACACCAAACATTCATCCCTAGTTGTTTTTCCCTTTTTAATTTCCAGTAATCTATATTTAAACGGTAATTTCCAGGAGTTTAAAAGTCAGGAAATGGTACCAAAGCAAATCTTAAGTATTTGTTCACTATCAAATCCATTTAATGGGCCAAGTACTGGTTCTGATCCCTCTGTAGTACAGATGCAGGCTGAAGCTGCACAGCCTGCTTGTGCAACACACACAAGAACACCTCTCTGATCTAGAGGGGTTCACACCCACATAACAGCTAGGTCCCATATCCAGGGACAGAATCTGTGACTCCACCTCTTAATTGCAGAGGTGAACCTGGAGAGGTATCATGCACATGCAGTGCCTCCCTGAGTCCATAAATGGAAAGGAAAGTTGTAGGGGAGGGAAATCATCTCATCTTCTAATGGATGGTCATCTGTGGAGAACTTTAGAATGATGGCCTGCCCCAAGATGGATCTCCCAGCTGACTTAATGGTGCTGCCAGCTGGAAGAGAGGATAGGCCTGCCAGGGCAAAAATTTGTCATTCTACTCCCCATTCCACCTCCATCCTCTATAACATGAGAAACAGAGTGGAAGAGCAGAAAGACCCATTCCATAGCCCCACAGAATGTAGCAAAAATGAGGGGAGCAGGAATATTCTACTTTCTTTCCTTTCAGCCAGTTCCATAGGGGTTACTACAGCACCAAGGGGCAGTGATAAGAGAGGTACTGGATATTCAGTGGGCTGGGAGAATAAGGAAGCACCTTTGCAGAGATGCCAACTAGTATTTGGCCCCATGCCAGTATGCTTCAAAACTACAGAACATATTCCTTTTAGAAGACAAGGAAAAAAATAATCCAAAATATTTCTTATAAAAACTTAACAGCTTTCATCGTGAAGGATCACACAGTGCTTTATACCCTCTGAAGCACAGCTACCTCTGAGGTGAAGAGTGTTCACATACCAGTGGATAGTATGCTGCACATGACAGTGTGGGTAGGGAACATTTTTTCCCAAGGAACCTAAACAAGATAGGTTACAGTTCTTTACAGTCACGTTGTGAAAGGCCCTTATGTGATAGGAGGTGGGGTGGGGGGGCGTGGGAGCAGAGGAAACAAAGAGCCTTCCACACTTGCATAACACATACAAAGACCTGCTCAAGCTGCAGAACCTGTGCTTAAGGGAGGGCTCCCCAGCATATCCACAGAGGCACATGGCACCCCAAAGGAGGGAGGGAAGGACCCTGCCAGCCCCGTGGCCCCTCACATTTGTCCCAAGAATGGGCCAACCCATCAGCTGAGTCAGCATAAAGTATAGTGAAGACTCTCCTCTGCATTAGGCTCTTTTGATCAGTATCTAAATGCCACAGTTTGGCCCCTGATGTTCAAGCAGAATAGCCAACACTTCAGTTTTTAAGGTCCAGTGAACACAGACACATGCACACTGTCTAAACTATCTTCCACTGTTATTTATTCTCTATTTTAACTTTGTGTGTTTCTTGCAGAGTTTTAAGAAATAGGCATCTTGCTTTTTTTTACAGAATTTATTGCCTCAAAGGCAAATGGTGCCTGTCACATGTATTCTGTGCTTTCCCTTTTACATTGCTAACAGTATAAACCCTGAGTTTTCAGGGAAATATATCATGAATTAACTTTATTTTCTGGTTTTGTTTGAATGTTGAATTGCAAGTGAATTATTTTCTGTTTCCCCCAAGAGGTTAGTTCAAAAACAACATCCTCAGTGGGGCTGACTAGCACAGCAGCGGTATTTATGCATGCCTCCCACTTTTTCAGGATTTGATCTAAATGGAATCATGGGTAGAAATCATTTGATGGATTTGACAGAACTCCAAAAACTGCTCTATTTTTCCATAACCTGCTAACTATAAATGGACAAATAATACAAAATATGTATATACTTCATGAATATTCATTCACCTTTTTGAATGAATTCACTTAGGCCAATTTTTTTCAAACCTAGGTGATCAAAAATCTCTTAAATCCATGCTCAGATCCTGATTCTAAAATGATCTAGAGGCAGGCACACAGGACCACCCAGGTTGAGCTCAGGATCAGAACATTAGGCACATACAGGTCTGTCTCATCTTACGCGGGGGTTCTGTTCCGCAGTTAGCGTTGTGACAAAGTTCCTCCTCTACCTTGGTGGGTCTGGCACTTATTGGCAGATTTGCTCACCTCAGTGATCTCCCCCACAGTCTGGATCAACTCCTCCTGTGTCTGATCAGGAGTTGGGAGGTTTGGGGGGAACCTGGGCCCGC
>NC_133772.1:48591946-48613020 GCF_003597395.2 Chelonoidis abingdonii
TTGTCTGGGGTTCTCTGCTCGGTGTCCCCATCGGGTTCCCTTCGTTTAGCCCTGTGACCTCACTCCCGCTCCTGCTTTTTTTTCATTAGTTGTCCCCTGGAATTACTTGGTGTTCTAGACCTGTGGATCCTCCCCTTAGGCTGGGGGGAGGTCCTTTAGAAGCGGGTGGGTGGGATGCCAATAGGACCAGACTCCTGTATCCCACTGGCCTGGGTCTGTCACAGCATGTAAAGAGAAAACCGAGTATAGTCTAAATTACATTGAGTTGAATAGTGGGCAGAATCACCCGCACTACAGAAACAGTATTTAAATTGTTATTTTTCTCTTTTTTTTGTTTTTGCCAATGCATAAAGCTGAAATTGCACGTTAAATGTGTATAAGATGCGACAGACCTGTACATAAAAGTGCCCTGAATTTCATAACTACACTGAGTACATGCAGCTTCCAGTGATTTCACATAGGCCCTGTGATAAATGAAAGGGTATGGGGCTTAAGTCCCTTTTATGGACATCCAGCCAGATAGTTAGATACAAAATCCCTGTTAGTAGCTGTTCTCTACTTGCTTTACCTGTAAAGGGTTAAAAATCCCATAGGTAAAAGTAAGGGAGTGGGCTCCTAACCAAAAGAGCCAGTAGGAGGGCTAGAACCTTTTAAAATTGGGGAAAAAATACTTTCCCTTTGTCTGTCTGTTGTTGTTCTCCGGAGAGAAGAGACACAGAGCAGCAATGCTGTAAGAAGCTAAATAAGGTATGAAAAATCATCAAATCATACCTAGGAATTGCTTATCTGAAACCCCAAATATGTACGTAAATCAGGGAATATCTAGGGAGACACATTTAGGATTATTTCTTATTGGTTTGTGGACTCCTCTGTGCTAATCCCCAAATGCTTTTGTTTTGCTAGTAACCATTAAGACTGACCTCAAGAAAACCATTCTTGATATTTAATTATTATATTTGCTCTTTTAAAATCTAGCAATAGCCTAAGTTCCAGATGTATTTTCTTTCTTTTTGTTTTTAATAAATTTTACCTTTTTTAAGAACAGAATTGTTGTTTTTTTGTGTGTGTTCTAAAAGATTAGTGCATACGTTGTTTAATTAGCTGGTGGCAACAGCAGATTTCCTTTGTTTTTTCCTCAGCTCTTCCCTAGACGGGGGTGAAAGGGCTTTAGGGTACCTCACAAGGAGGAATTCCTCAGTGCACCTTCCTGAGTCCCAAGAGGTTTTTTGCACTTGGGTTGTGGCAGTATCTACCCATCCAAGGTCAGAGAGAAGCTGTAACCTTGGGAGTTTAATACAAGCCTGGAATGGCCAGTATTCATTTTTAGAATCCTTGCAGGCCCCCACCTTCTGCACTTGAAGTGCCAGAGTGGAGAATCAGCCTTGGTAGGCTCTAATCCTGCGATGACTTATATTTATACGTAACTTTACATCCTGTGGATAGTCCCAGAGCATTCACTCCGTGGGGGATTACAATTGTGTAAATAACTGATTTTTCAATTCACTGGCTGTATCAAAAAATGGGAGAACTAATTGCTTCAGATTGACCCAAAATGAACATTTTTCAAACTTTTCAGTGAACTGAAATTTGAAAACAATTTTGTTTCAGGTTGAAGAAAATATAATGCTTAGTTTCTTTTGTTTTTAATTAAAGAAAATGAAATTAATTTCTAAACAAAAAGTCATTTGGAATAAAAACATTAAACCATTTTGCTTAGAAAATGTCAAAATGAAACATATAGATTTTTTTCCTGTTTTTTTTTTTAAATGAAGTAAAAGCAATTTGGTAAATTTGATATGAATTCATGAAATGTTTTCATCAACCTGAACCTGCATTTTTCTGTGAAAAAAAGTTTTGGCTGAAAAATTTCACCCAGCTTTAAAGTATGTTCTTTAGCACTTTTACACTGGGTCAGAGATGCTGAAAGACATCATTTGTATTCAATAACACAGTTACAACTGTCCCTACATAACAGAATATAGGGTTCTACGGCCCTCTCCTCCAGACTACATATCTGGGGAGATAGCACACTTTAAGGTCCAATTCCCAATACCCCAGCATGTTCTTTTCAAGGCTGGGGGCCTTAATCAGCACCTTTGAAAATCAGAACTTTTTATGTAGATGCGTAAATATGAATTTAGAGCCTGGCTTTGGGCACACAGGTTTGAAAATGTTGGCCTTAGCCACTGACCACACTTATTCTCTGTTAGAAAGCATAGAAAGCTTTTACTAGCATATGCTGATGGAAACCTAACATTGCTCTCTCATGCTCAAAGATGCACAGAAAACAAATTAAAAAGATATATAAGCACCACATCTCAGTTTCCAAATTCCAAACAGCAAGCCATAGAATAAATAAAGTTGGTGAAAAACTTCAGCATACTATTTTGAACAACACACCCACTCCAGAAAATTGTGATCTCATTGCGGACTTTCTGCAGACAGGAAAAAAGGCAAAATTTGTCAAAGAAATCATTCTTTACAAATTAGTTTCTCATCTTCAGTAATGAACCATCACACTTATATCAGAAGCAACATGGATTAAGATAAGCTAGACTTTGTGTTGGTGTTACAGTGATAGATCTAAAGGCTAGTGCTGCTTGACGCTGCCTTGTGTGAACTACCCATACTGTAATTTGTGATGAAACTCCAAAGTAGTTTCTTGCGGGAAAACTTACAGTCAGATGTTCTAGAATTGTTCTTCCAATACATTGTAGATCACTTTGTAAAGTAAAAGGCCTGAAAATGCTAGATAATTTCAGAGGCTCAGCACTGGTCTGCTAATATGCCAGGAAGCATGAGCAATTATGATTTTCATCTAAGCAACATATGCTGTTTGCTGTCCTGTTCTGAACAGCTGTAGGTTAGATGCTGTTAAGATTAGGCCCCTTCTCTCCTCCATATTTCAAAATTCAAATTAAACTAAAATAACAGCACCTGCTGAACAAAAACGCTATTGCAAAATGTGTACTTTCACACAATTACTGTGAAGAGGCTGGCCACCATTGTTACCAGTCTATTCTTTTTGAATGGAAATGGCAGAGAAGTTTTAGATGCAGCTGCAGCATTTCAATTGTATAACTAGTGCTGGCCTCAAGCCAACCCTCAAGAACTCAAGTGGCACCAAAAGATACTATATTGATTTGCAATCGAACATAATAGGCCATCAGCTTAATTATTACTGAAGTGACAAGGTTCTGGATATTTCATATTTATATTTCTGAGGCCTGTGAAGGATGAATGTAAATCTTTTAAATGCATGTATTTGCATATCTTCAGAAGGGTTGAGTACTCTTACTGTATTCACAGCCTTTGAAAGACCAAAAGGACTGGCTATTCAGCTCAGGTTGCTAGATGATACAGTCACTTGTTTGCATACGGAAACAAAGGCTACACAACTAAACACTTCTCTTACCGCAAAATTTCCTCAGACCTCTTTTAGTCACAGAAAAATGTATATTGATCATTAATATCACTTGAATCTATAGCAGGGTATGTTTTGTTTCAAAGAAAGGATGATTTAGTTAAGATGGATTAAATTGTTGGCACCTACCACCCACTGCTCCCCACCCCTCAATGGTCCCCTGTAGCTACAGGCACTTGATACTAGTGAGTGTTACCATAATTTTATGTTATTCTTGGAAGCAGCAGTTCAGCAAAGCTGTGTCTTGTGATGGTACTGTGGGATTTGGAATTTAGGAGAGATGTACCTCCAAAGCAGCGGTGTCTAGTGGTTAGACTGGGAGCCAAGATTCTAATTCTGCCACTGCCTTGGGTTGTGACCATAGTTCTTCAGTTAGGGACCCAGCCATCGTCCACTGAAGTATGTTTTCTCGGAATTTTTTCCATCTGCATTAAAGTCCCATGAACCTTGTGAACAGCGCATTGAGGTGGGAAGGTACATTTAAGTACTATGAGTTGTTTTCACCTACTGAGTGACAGGTTACATATTGCTTCTTCTTTACTGAACCTCAGAGCCCTATACTCCCTGCACACTCATTCCATCTGTGGTTTCCTCTCTTACCTCCCATCCACAGTTCTCCATAGATGGTGTCATGGTTTCACTGCTCCTGTGTACAGTACCTGGGCCTTTATTATTCCCCTCCTTCCCAGCCTCTGAGTCATTTTCTCTGTTCCCATGTCACCTTAAACATTTCTCTATAGTTTGCCACTGACCCTTGTTGTAAATTGCTTTATGATAATATAAAGGACACTGCATAACAGTGCATTTTATTGTAGGGTAGAGGCTTACTGCATGTAGCTAGTTCATTCACACAGAACTTTTCTCAAGTGTCTACGGAGGTGTACAAGTTAAAAATGAAAACAAAATTATGAATAACACAAATGTCATTTTGTTCCCAACTGTACAAAAACATGCTATTCACTACCATGCTGGATCTGCATCCACAGTTAACAACACTATTCCCAAAGCTTTTAGGCTTGTGTATTTGACTATCAATGCCCTCTACTGGCTGGAATATGCCAGAACTGCTTATTGTGTCAATCTGTCCCTATCAGTGGTGCTATTCCTTTAACAGCTATGGCATCTGTATTGATACCTCCATTGGGTCATCCAAGACAGTAGGTTAGCTGAAGCTATTATTATTAAACTAAAGCAGACATTTTATAAATTCACTTCCATACAAAATAGGGAGTAAAAAAATCATGTTTGTCAAACCGACATGGAGAAAGTTGAAAGGAAAAGATGTTCTTCTTTTTGTGAATTTACTGCTCACAAAAAATGCAGATTGATAACCCTGGAGACTGAGAGCAAGATTTTTAAAACTGACCTTTTTGAGTCACCTTAAAAGGCCTTGTTTTTACAAAGTGCTGCACACCCTCCTTCTGAAGAGCATGAAGGTGAATGCTAAGAGTTTTTGACTGTAGAGTACTTACAATAAAGTGAAGATTAAACACATCAGCGAAGAAAGTCAGCCCTGGCTCAGAATCTAAATAATTCAAGGGACTCGAGGGAATTTTAGCCAAAATTATTTCTGAGGGATTAGCCATCCAATTCACCCGCACCCCACTAGTGTAGTTTGATTTTCAATATTCTCCATTAAAAGTGCTAAGGTCGCAACACTGCTATGATCACCACTTCTGATCAATTCCTGAATATGATTTAAAACAAAGAAAAATTCACATTCAAAATAAATATATAGGGCTGGAAATGAATTGCATTTTATAAGCTGTATTACCGACATCTAAAACATATTTACTCACAACCCTAGAAATGGGGGTGGAGTGTTGAGAGGTGTCTGTAAAGGACTAGATGACCCAGGGAATGTGATGGGATATTCTCTTGGTTGCCATTCTGAATCCAGCCCAGGGATATAGTGATCAAAACAGTTCCCATCTGTTTAGTGGACTGTACAATGAGTTCAGCAGTCTCTGTCATATGGAAACTGGATTACGGTCATAGCACAAAAGCCACATATTTAGCATTAGCTGGATCTTTATGTAGCAGCATCAGCAAAGAAGGCAAGTACTGAATGGGCATGGAGAACATTCATCCTCAGAGGTGGTTTCCTCCAGTCATGATTGAAATACATTGGTAGAGCAATGGGAGGAAGTTTATACTGATGCTTCCTGCATTGTAGACCTACCCTGTGGATACATGAAAAATGTCAGTTTCCTGGCCAATAAATTCAATACCTTACACAAGCAGAAATTCACATACAAAAATCCTATTACTTGGCACTGAAGCAATTTCACTTGGTTATCTAAGAAGCAAAATTTCTAAGTTTCTACCAGAAAATATCCACACTTCTGCTTAGCGTGGACAGTGATAGAAGAGTCAGAATGAGAATTTGTCCAGTTGTGATATGTTCTGAAACGTCAAACCTTTTGATCAGCAGTTTTCAGGCTCACAACTGAGAGAACCTGGGAAGTGAAGGAGAGTAAACAGAAAAGTTGAGGGGTGTGGGGAGCTGGGACACATTAAAGGAGAAATAGCATGGAAAAAAGGCTGTCCAAAACTGGAAGCAAGCACCTGCAATTTCATTTTTTCATACCTTTTGAAAATAAAGTATTTGAACACTGGCCACAAAAAAGCCATGGAGAAGAACAGAGTGGTCACCTGTGTTAAAAGTGGACAGGTAGACCAATCAGACCTGACACTGAGAGCAATCTACCGGGGGGAAGGAGTTGGCAAGGAATAAATCATTGGAGACCTTAGATAGAGCAATCCCTGAATAGCAGGCTGATCTAAAACCAGATTGAAAACAATCAAATGTATTATGCTTCTGTAAAAGGAAGAGAGCTGTATGGCAACCACCTGCTCAAGCAATTTGCAATAAAAGGACGTGAGAATGAAAATTGGGCAATTGTTACTAAGTAGCTCAGGATCCAGCTGACTTTTTTTTTTTTTTTTTTTACATACAGGAATAACAAAAACCCCCTTAAAAGGCAGATGGAAAGATTCCAGGAACCAGGGAGAAATTGGCGATATTAGTAATAGGATTCATGAAAATGTGATGCAAATTTTTTAGGAGCCTAGAAGGAATATGGTTAAAAACCATTGAAATGGTTAAAAAATATTCACAAACCTTTTTTTATTAAAAGTATCTGTCGTAAGTAACACAGAGAGAATATTATATGTGTGCTTCAATAAAAGATTAATATGGATTGCCTTAGTTTTAGTGGAGATAAATAGAGGAGGGCTGCCCTTTTCCATAATTCAGCACTTTATACCTAAACACAGTGTGATCATTATAAGATTTAGTTTTTCTCCATTTTCATATGAAGCAATGGATAACAGCCAGTCAGTGTCTACAACTCAGCTGAGAACCACACCGCAAGAGGAGAAGCATAAACAAATCTTATTTATATTGGAGCTGCCAGCATTGAGAGCATCGAATCATCCCAATCAATCTTATTTTGGTGGTTTGGGATTTGAATTTTCAGATTTCAGACTTGCTGAGAAGCTTCTGTTTTTAAAGTAGCGTTTTAAGAAGATTGAAGGTGGAGAATTGATAGACAGCAAAATGGTTAGTAAAATGTTAAAATATTTGGTGTAAAAACCTTTATCAATCCCTACATGAATTCCCCTGACCTGCATGACCAAAGCCATTCTTCTCCCTACCTACATACATTGCCAGAGACGAAGTACAGAAAACAAGAACACCAATTTAGGGCTTGATTCTGAACCCCTTACTTACATTCCTGAGCTGCTACTCCCATGCACGGTTCCAGTGAAGTTGACAGAATCACTCATGTGAGTACCTGCCCACCAGTGCATGTCAGAGGTTCAGTCTAGCTCTAAAATAGTAGACACAGAAAGTAAAATTACATAGAGTCAGATTCTGAGACCAGGCTGAGTAGTACCCATGGGACAACTTGTGGAGTAGTATGCCACACAGCTTGAGGAAGAGTCTTACAATCTGTCCCATTGTGTATGCTCCCAAATCAAAGAGGCCAATGTCACATCAGAAATGTATGATAGAAATACTAAGGTAGTGTTACAGTTTAGGGACGGGGCACAAATCCCATCCATTACAGTGCACACATTATTTCTTTTGAAGTCAACGAAAACCTTCAGCATGCACCCAAAAGCAGAATTTAGTCCAAAGAAGCATTAGATACTGAGCTGCCCATATGAACTAAGACACCTTATTACAATATCCTACAAGGACTGAGCAGAGCAAGAATTTAAAGCTACATCAGTAGATTAAGTACCCTAATCCAGCACTAGAAATAAACATAAGGTTCCAGATAATTTTTTCTTATTTTGTGCCATTCTCATATCTCGGTATTGTAAAAGGGAGATGTACAGGCACTGTGAGGCTGTTGTTTTGTATGTAAAGGACCGGTTACAGAGTAAGGAAGTGTGTGGTGGGGGAAGAAGACTGAATAAGTGGTTTTACTTGATTCAAGTTGCTCAGACACTTAGGACAAACATACTTATCATTAATGCTCTAAGGAAGTATCACAATGTCTTGGTTGTATATTACATGTTTCTTACTCAGTCTAAAAATGTTCCCTTCATACCTTTAAAAAGAATAGATATGCACTGCAAAAGAATTGTGAGAACATGCAGCACCATTTCACATTAAACACAATGCAGGATTGGCTAAGGAATAAAGTGGTTCTACTTAAAATCAAAAACATTATGGATATATAATTCCACCAAACTTGCTGTGGGTGTTTTGCCTCCTCATTTCGTTTCTGATTTATATAGGACCCCCTTCTCCACACATAGCAATAACCTTCCTGAGCCCCCTTGACTCATTGAAGCATAGTTCTATGCTTCTTCCTCTATTATGGCTGCACCCAGAATGGCTACACAGGGGAATCCTACAGTGTAAAGTAATTTAAGCAGCGTATGATTACACAGCATCAAGTATTACATTCCCCTAGTGTACTCCATGGCTTTTTGGAGGGAGAATATGAAGTAGCCCAGCAAGTACTTCCTGTCTACCTCTTCAGGATCTACAGAATGAGACCATGCAAAGAGTTCCCTTAGAAATATCTGACGAGTGTGTGAGGGGGTCACAGAGAAAGCATGAAGAGGCAGTATGGTCCAATAATAGGGCACCAAACTGAGATTCAGGAGACTGAAGATTCCGTGCTCTGACACTGAACTGCCATGGGACCTTGGACTAGTTACTTCACCTTTTTGTGCCTGTTCCCCCTCCTACTCTTCTGTATTTTCTGCTCTTTGGTGCAGGTACTTGTCGCTTACTATGTGTTTGTAAAGTGCCCAGCACTTAGGGGATCTGATGATAGCTGTGGCTTCTAAGGATATGTCTACACAGCAACTAGACACCTGCAGCTGGTCCATGCCAGCCATCTCAGGCTTACGTGGCTCAGGCTGCCAGATTGCTTCATTGCTGTGCAGACTTCCAGGCTCAGGCTGGAGCCTGGGCTCTAGGACCCTGTGGGGTGGGAGGGTTGGCTGGCACCGGCCTATTGTTGGTTATCTTTGCAGTGTAGACATGCCCTAGGTATAACTGTAATACAAATAATAATAATAATAATATTTAAAATTAGTGGAGCAGGAAAAAAAAGTGAAGCCTAGCAATCAAAAGGCGAGGGCTCTCTGCTGTACATGGGTGCACAGGGGATGGTAGGGCCTAGAGACAGTTTATTGCTAAGAGCCACACAGCAGAGTTATTTGATGTTATTCTCTTCCTGAGCTACAGGAAATCATAGGCACACAGCACTTCTGTGTGAAGCTTGCTAATGTCACACTGGAATTTCTGTTATCACTCATTAATTGTGCTGAACTCTGCTTAAATGAGGTAATGAAGTGTATCGCAATAGCTGTCATGAATAAGAAAAACAGCAAAGCAATTTCAATAGTTTACAGTAAAGTATTCCAGGCGCTGCTAGATATTTTATTGCCAGAAATATGAGCTGAAACCTACTTCACACTCTATCAGTGACTAAAACCCGATTGCTCAGAAGAATGTTAGTATTGTTAATATAGTGAGCAAAAATATCTGAAAATGCACCAGCAGATATTTACTGTTTTAACACACCAAGAGAAATCTAGCATTCATTGAATATTGTTGTCATTTAGTATTGCTAATCTTTGTTAATTTACTTTTATCCTTTAAATTCATAGCCTTGTGTTTTCTCTTCTGGAATACAAACTGCTTTTTTAATCTACCCTCAGTCTCACTTTGTGGTAGAAGTCTGGTCAGAAAAAGGAAATACATATGAATAGTCACTGGCATCTGCCTGAGAAGTAAAATCATGATTTATAAAAAGTGAAAATGCACTTTGAAGTAGTTCTGATCCAGACTTTTAATCCTGAAATTGACTACTTAATCTAGAGGAAAACACAACCATACCATCCAACAGTTCGATTCAAAATAGATCAGAAAGACAACTGATATTCCTACACTTTTCAAGTCTGTTTGTGTCAAAATGCCCAGGTCTCCGTTACTCTATCCTTGCACTTGGGGATGGAATGAAAGGTCAAGGGGGCATATGTGGCTCTAAGCCGTCTCCGTGCTTCCTATATTCTGGGGCAGAATAGCGGCCCTACTAGGCCCCTAGTCCATATTTAGAGTGGCCTCGGGGCCCTGGGAGACAAGGCATAACCATAGTCGTGTGCGTTCCAGCCCCACTCCAATACTCCAGGTGCTGGAACTTTTACATCAGTTCTACACCAGCTGGAGAAGCCCCCTTCAGAGGAAGTATTCTCAAATTCTCCATGGGCTATTTCCATCATCTTTAAGGCCCCTTTTTAGTTCCAGAGTGGAGTGGAAGGGACCTAGGTGTAACTGAGATTTGGCCCAATTATTCCATTTTCAGCAAACTCTCTCCTGATCAGTTAGCATAGCCTTGCTGTCCAGAAGGAGTCACTAGTGGACAGAAATCATTATTAAGAAAAAAGCAAAATAGCATCATTCCTAAAAAATATTGCAGGCTTCTAGGAATGCTGCATACAACAAAATGACAAGAGCAACACAAATCTTATGTTGTTCATCTGTTATAAATAGACACCTTGTCTCATGACACTCCCTGAGACCAATGTAGTCAGAGCGCAACAGGTGGTTCAACTCATCCTCTCACCTAACTTCTTCTTTTAGGTGGTAAGTTAGACCTTTAAATATATGGGAATTTCATATATTTTACCAAGCCATGGGACCCAATCACTTTCCTAAATCCTAGTGCTGGCATTGTTGGCACACTGTTGCTGTTTATCCTATTTAAAACTTAAACGGCCTATTTCTCTCACTTGTGCTAATACCAACATTGGGCCTGATTTGCCCTCCACTGGCTTGAACCTTTTGTAGTCATTTATAGCTGTACAAAGTGGGCAAGAAATGGTACCAGATCAGAATGAGTGAATCTTACATACATTTTGTACTCCCTTTGCACAGGTGTCAACGATTACACAAGGTACAAAGAAGTATAGAATCCGGGCTACAGATTGCAATGGAGTTATGGAGACTGCAAAGAATCAGCCCTTAAGTGTTTCAATTCACTATATACTAAATGGCTCCTCTCTGGTTCCACAAGCAGTGACATTTCTCTAACTGTTAGCATCCCTTAAAAAATAGTGCAAATATGTAAACTTCCTCATGTGTTCATGTAGGCCAAAAATGTATCTTTTCTCCATTGCTCCTTGGGAACAGAGGAAGTAATTATATTTAGTATCTTAGCCACTGAGCCATATGCTGAAATTAGTGAAACTGAGGATAAAATTAACAAGCATTATAATATATGGATCTGAATGCAAATGAAAGAGGAATTGATCAGAAACAATCTTCCCTCTTCCCCCACCCAGTGTGCGCTGATGTCTTCTCAGTGAATGAAGAAAAGTCAGAATGTGTGAAACGTGATCTAAAATAGACTGGAGATGCAAATCTTCACCCAGCCCCGGAAGATGGGAGATATAATTTGGCACAGGGAACTCATTTGTCCCCTACTCCCACATTTTCCCAGAGGAGGGAGGGGATAATAGATTTTAATTACATATCTTCTCAAGTATAGTAATGGTAATTGAGTTTACCACTGTACTAAGCCTCAGAACTATATGTTTAATGTCTTCAGAGATAAGTGTCTCTGGATAGATATAAGTATAGACTATACATATATACAAACACATTTAATATTAGATTGATTGCATTATTGAAGTTTGTACAAATCCTATATCTGGATTTGGAGTATTCTATATACAGTGGCAGGTATGTTAGGCCTCTTCTGCTCCATCTGACTTTCTCATCTGATGCATTTTGCAGACATCAGGAGAACTTCCATTTGGAAACACAAACGTATGAGTTTCATACAGAAGACAAATAAACTGATATCATTACACATTACCTCACCACATACCAGCACTCTTTCCTTGAAACCTTTCATTTTGATTCTTTTCATAGAGCATGCCTCAATAATGCTAGATTAAAAAAACGTGAAAGAAAAAAGAATTATCTAGCAGCCAGTATTCCTGTCCATCACAATCTATTACTGCATCACAACAATATGCAGGGGGTAAATTTCTGGCTGCAGTGATAGTTCATATTGCATTACAACTGCACCAACACCTGCTAATTAACAGGGCTGTAAATTTACATTTTTTGCCAATATTCTCAAGCACTTCTCTTAGTTGTGATGTGTTAGCCTCCTAATTTTATTTTTCACTTATAGCACAAAAGGCTCCTAACTTGAAACATATTAGTGCAAGTAAATCTGTGCAGTAACTTCCACATAGAAAGAGCAAGGAAGAACACACCTAATCCCTCAAACTGCTCTATGCAGCATGGGGGTGGAGCCCTTTCAGATTGCTAATAACAACTCAATTCTCTGGCCAGTTCTGCATCAGCCCTGATGGTGTTTCCAGCAGTTCAAGGCTGTTTTAAACTCTTCCAGTTGGTAACAGTCTACAAGGGACTGTAGCTAGCGGATTTCTGGAGTATAGTATACTCTACTCAAGCTCCAACCTCATTTTCAGCCTGCTCTTTATGCTGGGGCCAATAGAGTGAGATAGAATAGTAACTGGCTCTGCCAACTCTATGCCAACAAAAGTGTTTTTTTCCAGCCAAAGGAATTCTCAACAGGCCGGATACAGCCAGACTTGTCCCATTGCACCACCTTCACTTTAATGGAAAGGAGAGAGAATCAGGTTATGTGCACACGTCCAGGGGTGGGAAGGCACATGAAGAGAGAAAATGGTGTACATCATATATTCTGTGCCTTTAATTTAATCTCCAAATTAGCACTGTTCGCATTCCTAAGCAAGAGAGAGCTTAGTGATGGAGCTCCTTCTGGATAGATAAAGTGGTGTCTCTTTACAAGTTTCTCCTAATATCAGAGATTTTACTGGTTCCCCAGTAAAATGGAATCTCTTTCAAACCAATGAAAAACTGTTTTTTCTTGTTTGAAAGTTAAGTGCAAGCACCATAGATAAATTCAGTGCAAAATCAGCAACTACTGCTCTTCTCTGCTTCTTCTTATTTTTGGCTTGTAAGAAAATGAAATGAGCTAGCTGTTTCTATTGTAGCATCTTTCCTGATGTCACATCTGAAAAGGAGAGGCCGGAGATCAATGGTAAGAGTTGAGGCTGTAGTGTGAGTTGGACAACAGCAAACCAGATGCTGGAAAAAAGACAACAGCAGAGCAGAGAGAAAAACAAGGGTTGATGAGAGGATGAGTATGTCTGGTCTTTCTACTACACTCACCATCATGACAGTCAGCAGCAGCCACATGGGCCGTGGGAGGTGCTGTAATTATTACAAAAGCAGGACATATGAAGAAATCAGTGTCTATAAATTGTAGATTAGAAATCACTGGTTGACACTGCATATTTGTGCACTTGTGACATATTAAAGTGGATTTTAGCAGGAATTTGAAAGTTAAAGCTAATTAATCAAGAACCTCCTGTGTACAGCAGTTGGAGAAAAATTAGCAAGGGCTTGATTCATAAGTAATTATGTGATATATAGAAAAGGCACCAGAGCTGTCTTAAAAGTGTGTGCATCTCTGTCCATTTCTGTTCTCCTTATAAACAGGCAAATGAAAATAAAGCTGGTTATTTGACACTGAGGGAAAAAAAGGAATTTTGAATATAACTATGACCCAAAAGATTTGAACTCAATATATATATTTTTAAATATTATGTATATGTCAAACATTGTCTCCACTAGGCTAAATGGTCTTTGATTATATTAGTTATCTATGGGAACATGTATGTGTTCTTTTGCTCTCTGGAGGGAGCCCATTTTGCTCCAGAAATTCAATAGAAACACATTAAGAATTTGTATATTTATTAGTTTCCCTTGGAATAGATTGTCCATCAAAAAGAGGTTGAGGAAATGTGTGTGCCATTTTAAGGTGAATAAGTGTATACCTCTGAGCTCAATACAGGGTAACTGGGCAAAACTGAAGGGCTTGTGACATCCAGGAGGTCAAACTAAATGATCTGATGGTCTCTTTTGGCCTAAAACAACAGTTTTTTAAAAAGTTCAAGGCTTGGGCATATCAGAATCTGTGTACTGACTGATCTTCAAGAAGTTCAATTCACTTCTCTTTTTATTCTACCCTGATTACAGATCTCTGCCATGACACCAGTAAGTATAGCAATGGTTATTGCTTCTGTTATTATTGCTCTAGACATCTATTCATGATACTGATGCTGTCTAACAAAAAGGCAAAAATGGAGCACTTTGGAGAAATAATTGGGACGCAAGTTTTCTAACCTCATACAACCATAGAAAATATCCTTTCTAGCAGAAGAACGAAAACTGAAACATAAGAAAACTGAAACATAATGGTAAATTACCCTCATTGACCTGGATTGACATATAGGAAACAATCAATTTTTGAGTTTGCAAAAAGATTTAAATATGGAGACGTGAATGTCAGCTTGGAAATCACTTGATCAAAAATCAAACAAGAAAGGCAAAAGCATTTTCTAGTTGACATTCACCTGATCTTTCAATAAATAGCATAGAAAAGAGATCCTATATCACTGCCTTTTAATTTCCTTTTCCTCTAATGCACTTTTAGCTGTCTTGTGGTTGACTAGAGGAGAGACCAGGTAGTGACATTCTAATCTCTTGAATGTATATATTTTCTCAGCTGTCAAAAATCATCTAAAAATGTCAAGGAAAGAAAAATAAAAATGGTGCAAGACAATAAATAGTCAAAAAGTATTCTAAAAGCTAGTCTACAATCACAGGAATCTTTGTAGATACCTGTGACCTTATGAAGTACCTAATAAAGGATTAATTACGCTAGTGAAAAAAAACACTTCTCACCTAAGCAAATGTACATTTGGAAGCATAAACAAGAAAGTCAGTATTGCCAACTTGCAGAACATAATTTAATCAGACTTTAGCAGTCATCAGAATGAGAGACATTTAAAACAATTTGAATACGGATGTGGGATGTTCAGATGCCAGGAAGAAAAGAGTGAGCTTTATAGAATGTCTTGGAAATTGTAGTTTATAAGTACAGTAGCTGATTCAAATATCTGCTCATATAGTTTTGAGTTTAAACACACAACTTTAAATCACAAGGACGACAAAACATTCAACCCATCTGTCTCTTAGCTGCTTTCTTAGCAAATTCTTAGCTGCTTTCCAATGGAGGTGGAAATTAATGCAGAACATCTGAATGGGAAATAAATGATGAAATCATGAGTGGAAAACAAAGGCTAACTTGGACCAGGTTTCAGGCCAGTATTCCATTTCCAATCAAAACTCTCAGTAAAAATTATGAGAACTGGAGCCTGGCTGTCCACTTCATTACACCAGTTTTACCCACTGTAACTACAATGATATCACTGATCTGTATGAAATCAATGCTGCCAGCATGAAACCAGTGTAACAGATCTGAGAATCAGGCCCCAGGATCTAACATGTATAAATGGCTTCATGATTTAAAGTGACGTGATGTAACTCAAATCTGCAAGTAGCTAATAGTAACTATTTGAGAAAATTCAACCTGAGCTGTGAGTAACAGGGCCAAATTTGCTTGCCTTAATCTTGCAAATACTTCCTTTGTCTTGGTTATAGTTTGTAGTGATCTCAGCTAGTGATTTGACGTCATGCTTCTTTTCTGAAAGAAAAAAGAAAGAGCAGTTGTTAAAGTCCTGGAATCTCTCTAGATTTCTGTCCAGGATATGAAATAACCAAAGAAGAAGTCTGCAAAGAATCTTCCCAGGATTTACATAGCAGTGTAAGATCCAACGAACTAGAATGGGACTTTGGGAGTTTAGTCGGTACTATGTGAACATACACGTAGTGCAGACATGATCAGTACACCTCTTAATTATGTTTCTTGGTGTAGTGATAGATCTATTCAGAACAGAATGTTAGTGAGCATACTCTTGGCACCATTGCAAATGAGGAACAGCTGTATTAAAGTCAATAGAATTACACTGGAGTAAGTCAGATCAGAATCAAGCCCAATGTAAGGAATTCATGAAAGCAAGAAGAAACTGTCAGAATATAACATAGTGCAAGCAGCTGCTAGGCACTCTTCACCCATATACCTTTCTCCTGGCAAATTCTATCCCAATCTAGAAAGCACCTCTGGTACTGATAGTCCAATCCCAACCTTACCTTAAGCCCAGACTTCCAACTATACCATCTGGTAGTTTTATGTGGACAAATAGGCACTAGTATCCAAATTCAGCCCTGATATCACTTCACTGAAATAAAAAATACTATAGCAGCGATGAGTTTGCTCCTAGGATTATGGTGATGAAGGGAAAAAAGAGAAACAGGGTCTCTTTAATTTTTCAGTACAAACAGTCAGAAATTTGTTTGCCTCTCCACTTTGAAATCATCACAATATGAGCAAGGAAGAAGAGAGATATTTCCCTTATTGTTCTCCTCTGTGAGAATAGTTATAGTTGCTAGACTAGTGCACCCCCTGTCCCCAACCCTAGATATCTGGAAGTCCTATCACTTCTGGATTAGCATTTTTAGAGAGATAAAAACATAAGAACGGCTATACTGGGTCAGAACAATGGTCCATCTAGCCCAGTTTCCTGTATTCTCACAATGTCCAATGCCAGGGAATGAACAGAACAAGTACTCATCAGGAGATCCATCCCCTGTTGCCCATTCCCAGCGTCTGACAAACAGAGGCTAGGGACACTTCAGAGTACGGTTTTGCATCTCAGCCAATCTGGTTAATAGCCATTGATGAACCTATCTAGTTCTTTTTCGAACCCTGTTATAGTCTTGGCTTTCACAATATTCTCTGGAAAAAAATTTCACAGGTTGACTGTACGTTGTGTGATTAAATACTTCCTTTTGTTTGTTTTAAACTTGCCGTCTATTAATTTCATTTGGTGCCCCCTAGTTCTTTTGTTATGAGAAGGAGTAAACAACACTTCCTTATTTACCTTCTCCACACCAGTCATGATTTTATAGACCTCTATAATATCACCCCTTTCCAAGCTAAAAGTCCCAGTCTTATTAATCTTTCCTCATAGGAAGCTGTTCTATACCCCTAATCATTTTTGTTGCCCTTTTCTGTACCATTTCCAATTCCAATATAAATTTTTTGAGCTGGGGCGACCAGATCTGTACACAATATTCAAGATGTGGGCGTACCAGAGATTTATATAGAGACAATATGATATCTTATTATCTGCCCTTTCCTAATGATTCCCAACATTCTGTTAGCTCTTTTGATTGCTGCTGCACATTGAGTTGATATTGTCAGAGAACTATCCACATTGTCTCCAAAATCTCTATCTTAAGTGATATCAGCTAATTTAGACCTCATCATTTTATATGTATAGTTGGGATTATGTTTTCCAATGTGCATTACTCTGCATTTATCAACACTGAATTTCATCTGCCATTGTGTTGCCCAGTCACTCAGTTTTGTGAGATCCCTTTGTAACTCTTCACAGTCTGCTTTGGACTTAACTATCTTAAGTAGTTTTGTATCATCTGCAAATTTGCCACCTCACTTTCTGGATCATTTATGAATATGTTGAACAGTTCTGGTCCCAGTAATGACCTCTGGGGGACATCACTATTTACCTCTCTCCATTCTGAAAATTGACCATTTATACCTACCATTGGTTTCCTATCTTTTAAATAGTTATTGATCTCTGAGTGGACTTTCTTTCTTATCCCAGGACAGCCTACTTTGCTTAAGAGCCTTTGGTGAGGATCTTTTTCCAAGGTTTTCTGAAAATATAAGTATACTATATCCACTGGTTCACCCTTGTCCACATGCTTGTTGACCCCCTCAAAGAATTCTAGTAGATTGGAGAGGTATGCTTTCCCTTTACAAAAAACATGTTGACTCTTCCCCAACAAATCATGTTCATCTATGTGTCTGATAATTCTGTTCTTCACTATAGTTTCAACCAATTTGCCTGGTACTGAAGTTAGGCTTATGGGTCTGTAATTGCTGGGATCGCCTCTGGAGCACAGTTGCCAACTTTCACACGGTAAATAAGCACACCAACTTTCACAATAAACTAAAAATTAAGCTAATCCCATTTCAAAACAAGGCCAAAAGAAGCCAATCCCTGAGAATCCCAACACTCTATGTGACTCAATCCCCCCAGTGTGCAGTCTGGGACTGTGGTGGTCCCGCTGTGCACCTCTGACTCTCCCCCCCAACCCTGCTTGCCCCCCCTTTGTCCCTGCTTGCCAGGAACCAATTAAAAAAAAAGAAGCAACAAGCTGCAAGCCAAACAAGCAACAAGCCAAAAACTAGCCAATGAGCAACTCACAAGCCAATTAAGCCAAAAACAAGCCCAATTTCTGCGTTTTTTTCTAGAGATTGGCATGTCTGCTCTGCAGACTTTTTTAAAAATTGGTGTCACATTAGCTATCCTCCAGTTATCTGGTACAGAAGCTGATTTAAATGATAGCTTACATACCACAGATAGTAACTTTGCAATTTCACATTTGAGTTCCTTCTGAACTCTTGGGTGAATACCATCTGGTCCTGGTGACTTATTACTGTTTAATTTATCAATTTGTTCCAAAACCGCTTCTAATGACACCTCAATCTGGGACAGTTCCTCAGATTTATCACCTAAAAAGAATGGTTCAGGTTTGGGAATCTCCCTCACATCCTCAACCATGAAGAATGATGCAAATAATTCATTTAGTTTCTCTGCAATGACCTTATCTTCCTTGAGTGCTCCTTTAACATCTCAATCATCCAGTAGCCTCACTGGTTGTTTAGAAGGCAACCTGCCTCTGATGGATTTAAAAATTCTTTTGCTGTTACTTTTTGAGTCTTTGGCTAGCTGTTCTTCAAATTCTTTTTTGGCCTTTCTAATTATATTTTTATACTTCACTTGCCAGAATTATGCTTCTTTCTATTTTCCTCAATCGGATTTAACATCCACTTTTTAAAAGATGCCTTTTTGCCTCTAACTGCTTCTTTTATTGTGTTGTTCAGCCATGGCGGCATTTTTTGGTCCTCTTACTATGTTTTTTAATTTGGCATATACATTTAAATTGAGCCTCTATTATGGTATCTTTAAAAAGTTTCCATGTAATTTCTATGATCTTGAAGAAAAGGAAGCAGGAGCAGCAAAAAAATTGGCTACATCAGGGAGTCTATTTATGATTGGGTATGCTGAAGAGAAACAAGACAATAACAAATAGCAGAGGGATATTTTCCGCCACATGCAAAACCCTATTAAATGTGTGAGAGTGAGATGTGACTTCCCCTAACAGCTGGTAAACAAGAATGTTCAGCAAGCTGGTTTTCAGTTCAGCATATCTTTACAGAGCCCACATTCCAGGAGCCATGCTGGTTCCTTCCCACTGGCCTGAGTGCTGAGCGTGACATGCTTCCCCATTCTTGTTTCTGGCCTGATGGAGAAAGCTGAATTACTTTGGCAACACAGGTTGGAGAAGTGTATGTTCTTAGTATGGGAAAGATGGGTTAAGTCAGGAGGGAGTTAGTCCCACTTAGTATTCCAAACAGATACTACCATAAACCAAAATACTTTTCCTTCCTCCACATCATAGTATTCACCTCCATCCTCAAGTGGCAACCCCACAACTAGGAATTAGGCAGTTCCCAAGTGACATTTCCTTAGTAATTAACCAGTTTCCTCAGGGTTAAAGACCCGAGACCAAGCCCCTGCACTGTGGATGAGATTCATTTGATGAAGCTCAGGAGTGGGAGGGTGTGTGTACAAAGCTATCTTTACTACACTATGATCCAGGGGCTATTTGGCATAAATGTGTCATTGGGCCAGTTCCTTGCCTAAAATAAACCCCCCTTAGGACTGCTCTAATCTATGCCAGCTACCCATGGTTGTAAGGCATCATTCGAACAGCTGATCATTGTCGGGGAATAAAAATACCTGGGCCATGCCCTCTGTGCCAGCTGCTGTGGGGTGGAGGAGTGGCATAGCAAGGGACTGCTACAGCAGCTCTGTGCCACCCCAACATTTCCCTATCAACATGAACACTCATGCTGTTAAGATGACCTTAGTGCTGCTTTATGCCTCTGAAAGATATAGCCTATACAATGCACTTTACAGTCAGTTATACTGTATGTTTGCCACTTCTACATGTCACATGGTAGCTGCTTGATTTAGGGATGGTTTAGGGTGCAGATCCATTTTGAAGCAATAAAAAAAGTCTACTTGACCTTAAGTAATATCCTTTCATCTTCCCAGCACCTTGCTGTGTGCTTTTCTAGAATATTTATTGTGCTGGTCCACAAAGGCAACAAGAAAAAGCTGCAACTTGTATGCTCAGCTACTGTGAACTATCAACAAATATTTTCACGAGTCACAGATTGTCAAGTTACCCAGTCCCTCACTGTAACACTTTCTTGGAGTGTCCAGGACTGAGTTATCATGTTACCCTCCTGCCGCCAGTGAGGGGGAGTCTTTCTTGGGCAAGGTCCCTGACACTGACAACCCTTTAGCCACTCAAGCACTTTCCTCAGAGCTTTGCCAGCTCTTACTTTGCTTTGCAGGTTAACACTTAGTGAGTCCCAAACTCCTCAGAAGTATTCCCCCTGTCACTGGACGCTTACAGTAGTTACCAGGTAAGCTGTCCCCAGAGAGACAGTGTACACACAGCTTGACCGGTACAACTCAGGATCAGGTCCTTATAACAATACAACACTGGAATCTATAGTGAAAACAAATACAAGTTTATTTATAAGGATCGAGAGTTAAGAGATACTGAGCAAGGATAGAAACAACAGGTTCCTTGTGAAACAAAGATATAACACACTTTTTAGGGCATTTGAAATGGTACAGCAGCACAGCTGCAGCCACTGTAGAGCTTCTGTGTAGACATCACTACCGTGACAGAAGTGCTTATCCCATTGGCATAGTTAATCCACCTCCCCAAGAGACTGTAGGTAAGTTGACAAAAGAATTCTTCCATCCATCTAGCACTGTCTACACCAGGGTTCGGTCACGTCAACTATGTCGCTCAGTGATGTGGATTTTTCACTGGACCCACTTATCTTTTGAGTGTAGACCATGCCTTAGAGTCTAAACTTAGCTCTAATAGGCTAAAATTCTTGTCTAAAGCAGTTTTTTCTACTAAAGCAACCTCCCAGTGTTACTAACCCACATGTCCAGGATCCAACTTTCATGGAGGCTCTCATAAGTAGATAGGTAAGGGTTAATTTTCTTTTACCTGTAAAGGGTG